>NW_025535751.1:20000-42500 GCF_020615455.1 Coregonus clupeaformis | reverse complement strand
GTCTATCTCTCTGTGTGTGTGTGTGTGTGTTCTGTACCTGTCCAGCGGTCCCAGCCACCACCAGTCTATCTCTCTGTGTGTGTGTGTTCTGTACCTGTCCAGCGGTCCCAGCCACCACCAGCCTATCTCTCTGTGTGTGTGTGTTCTGTACCTGTCCAGCGGTCCCAGCCACCACCAGTCTATCTCTCTGTGTGTGTGTGTGTGTTCTGTACCTGTCCAGCGGTCCCAGCCACCACCAGTCTATCTCTCTGTGTGTGTGTGTTCTGTACCTGTCCAGCGGTCCCAGCCACCACCAGCCTATCTCTCTCTGTGTGTGTGTTTCTGTACCTGTCCAGCGGTCCCAGCCACCACCAGTCTATCTCTCTGTGTGTGTGTGTTCTGTACCTGTCCAGCGGTCCCAGCCACCACCAGTCTATCTCTCTGTGTGTGTGTGTGTGTGTTCTGTACCTGTCCAGCGGTCCCAGCCACCACCAGTCTATCTCTCTGTGTGTGTGTGTGTTCTGTACCTGTCCAGCGGTCCCAGCCACCACCAGTCTATCTCTCTGTGTGTGTGTGTTCTGTACCTGTCCAGCGGTCCCAGCCACCACCAGTCTATCTCTCTGTGTGTGTGTGTTCTGTACCTGTCCAGCGGTCCCAGCCACCACCAGTCTATCTCTCTGTGTGTGTGTGTTCTGTACCTGTCCAGCGGTCCCAGCCACCACCAGTCTATCTCTCTCTGTGTGTGTGTTCTGTACCTGTCCAGCGGTCCCAGCCACCACCAGTCTATCTCTCTGTGTGTGTGTGTTCTGTACCTGTCCAGCGGTCCCAGCCACCACCAGCCTATCTCTCTGTGTGTGTGTGTGTTCTGTACCTGTCCAGCGGTCCCAGCCACCACCAGTCTATCTCTCTCTGTGTCTCTGTGTTCTGTACCTGTCCAGCGGTCCCAGCCACCACCAGCCTATCTCTCTGTGTCTCTGTGTTCTGTACCTGTCCAGCGGTCCCAGCCACCACCAGTCTATCTCTCTGTGTGTGTGTGTGTTCTGTACCTGTCCAGCGGTCCCAGCCACCACCAGCCTATCTCTCTGTGTGTGTGTGTTCTGTACCTGTCCAGCGGTCCCAGCCACCACCAGTCTATCTCTGTGTGTGTGTGTGTTCTGTACCTGTCCAGCGGTCCCAGCCACCACCAGTCTATCTCTCTGTGTGTGTGTGTTCTGTACCTGTCCAGCGGTCCCAGCCACCACCAGTCTATCTCTCTGTGTGTGTGTGTGTTCTGTACCTGTCCAGCGGTCCCAGCCACCACCAGTCTATCTCTCTGTGTGTGTGTGTTCTGTACCTGTCCAGCGGTCCCAGCCACCACCAGTCTATCTCTCTGTGTGTGTGTGTGTGTTCTGTACCTGTCCAGCGGTCCCAGCCACCACCAGTCTATCTCTCTGTGTGTGTGTGTTCTGTACCTGTCCAGCGGTCCCAGCCACCACCAGCCTATCTCTCTCTGTGTGTGTGTGTTCTGTACCTGTCCAGCGGTCCCAGCCACCACCAGTCTATCTCTCTGTGTGTGTGTGTTCTGTACCTGTCCAGCGGTCCCAGCCACCACCAGTCTATCTCTCTCTCTGTGTGTGTGTTCTGTACCTGTCCACGGTCCCAGCCACCACCAGTCTATCTCTCTGTGTGTGTGTGTGTTCTGTACCTGTCCAGCGGTCCCAGCCACCACCAGTCTATCTCTCTGTGTGTGTGTGTTCTGTACCTGTCCAGCGGTCCCAGCCACCACCAGTCTATCTCTCTGTGTGTGTGTGTTCTGTACCTGTCCAGCGGTCCCAGCCACCACCAGCCTATCTCTCTGTGTGTGTGTGTGTTCTGTACCTGTCCAGCGGTCCCAGCCACCACCAGTCTATCTCTCTGTGTGTGTGTGTTCTGTACCTGTCCAGCGGTCCCAGCCACCACCAGTCTATCTCTCTGTGTGTGTGTGTTCTGTACCTGTCCAGCGGTCCCAGCCACCACCAGTCTATCTCTCTCTGTGTGTGTGTGTGTTCTGTACCTGTCCAGCGGTCCCAGCCACCACCAGTCTATCTCTCTGTGTGTGTGTGTTCTGTACCTGTCCAGCGGTCCCAGCCACCACCAGTCTATCTCTCTGTGTGTGTGTTCTGTACCTGTCCAGCGGTCCCAGCCACCACCAGTCTATCTCTCTGTGTGTGTGTGTGTTCTGTACCTGTCCAGCGGTCCCAGCCACCACCAGTCTATCTCTCTGTGTGTGTGTGTGTTCTGTACCTGTCCAGCGGTCCCAGCCACCACCAGTCTATCTCTCTGTGTGTGTGTTCTGTACCTGTCCAGCGGTCCCAGCCACCACCAGTCTATCTCTCTGTGTGTGTGTGTGTGTTCTGTACCTGTCCAGCGGTCCCAGCCACCACCAGTCTATCTCTCTGTGTGTGTGTGTTCTGTACCTGTCCAGCGGTCCCAGCCACCACCAGTCTATCTCTCTGTGTGTGTGTGTGTGTTCTGTACCTGTCAATCAATCAATCAATCAATTTTATTTTATATAGCCCTTCTTACATCAGCTAATATCTCGAAGTGCTGTACAGAAACCCAGCCTAAAACCCCAAACAGCTAGTAATGCAGGTGTAGAAGCACGGTGGCTAGGAAAAACTCCCTAGAAAGGCAAAACCTAGGAAGAAACCTAGAGAGGAACCAGGCTATGAGGGGTGGCCAGTCCTCTTCTGGCTGTGCCGGGTGGAGGTTATAACAGAACCATGCCAAGATGTTCAAAAATGTTCATAAGTGACAAGCATGGTCAAATAATAATCAGGAATAAATCTCAGTTGGCTTTTCATAGCCGATCATTAGAGTTTAAAACAGCAGGTCTGGGACAGGTAGGGGTTCCATAACCGCAGGCAGAACAGTTTAAACTGGAATAGCAGCAAGGCCAGGCGGACTGGGGACAGCAAGGAGTCACCACGGCCGGTAGTCCCGACGTATGGTCCTAGGGCTCAGGTCTCTCAGTTGGCTTTTCATAGCCGATCATTTAGAGTTGAAAACAGCAGGTCTGGGACAGGTAGGGGTTTCGTAGCCGCAGGCAGAACAGTTGAAACTGGAATAGCAGCAAGGCCAGGCGGACTGGGGACAGCAAGGTGTCATCATGCCCGGTAGTCCTGACGTATGGTCCTAGGGCTCAGGTTCTCAGAGAGAAAGAGAGAACGAGAGAATTAGAGAGAGCATACTTAAATTCACACAGGACACTGGATAAGACAGGAGAAGTACTCCAGGTATAACCAACTAACCCCAGCCCCCGACACATAAACTACTGCAGCATAAATACTGGAGGCTGAGACAGGAGCGGTCCGGAGACACTGTGGCCCCCATCCGAAGAAACCCCGGACAGGGCCAAACAGGAAGGATATAACCCCACCCACTCCGCCAAAGCACAGCCCCCCGCACCACTAGAGGGATATCCCCAACCACCAACTTACAATCCTGAGACAAGGCCGAGTATAGCCCACAGAGGTCTCCACCACAGCACAAACCAAGGGGGGGCGCCAACCCAGACAGGAAGATCACGTCAGTAACTCAACCCCACTCAAGTGACGCACCCCTCCCAGGGACGGCATGAAAGAGCACCAGCAAGCCAGTGACTCAGCCCCTGCAACAGGGTTAGAGGCAGAGAACCCCAGTGGAGAGGGGAACCGGCCCGGCAGAGACAGCAAGGGCTGTTCGTTGCTCCAGCCTTTCCGTTCACCTTCACACTCCTGGGCCAGACTACACTCAATCATATGACCTACTGAAGAGATAAGTCTTCAGTAAAGACTTAAAGGTTGAGACCGAGTCTGCGTCTCTCACATGGGTAGGCAGACTGTTCCATAAAAATGGAGATCTATAGGAGAAAGCCCTGCCTCCCGCTGTTTGCTTAGAAATTCTAGGGACAATTAGGAGGCCTGCGTCTTGTGACCGTAGCGTACGTATTGGTATGTACGGCAGGACCAACTCGGAAAGATAGGTAGGAGCAAGCCCATGTAACGCTTTATAGGTTAACAGTAAAACCTTGAAATCAGCCCTTGCCTTAACAGGAAGCCAGTGTAGGGAAGCTAGCACTGGAGTAATATGATCAAATTTCTTGGTTCTAGTCAGGATTCTAGCAGCCGTATTTAGCACTAACTGAAGTTTATTTAGTGCTTTATCCGGGTAGCCGGAAAATAGAGCATTGCAGTAGTCTAATCTAGAAGTAACAAATGCATGGATTAATTTTTCTGCATCATTTTTGGACAGAAAATTTCTGATTTTTGCAATGTTACGTAGATGGAAAAAAAGCTGTCCTTGAAACAGTCTTGATATGTTCGTCAAAAGAGAGATCAGGGTCAAGAGTAACGCCTAGGTCCTTCACAGTTTTATTTGAGACGACT
Source organism: Coregonus clupeaformis (assembly GCF_020615455.1). Classification (NCBI taxonomy): domain Eukaryota; kingdom Metazoa; phylum Chordata; class Actinopteri; order Salmoniformes; family Salmonidae; genus Coregonus; species Coregonus clupeaformis. Next base: position 38,136 of record NW_025535751.1, on the reverse strand, counting down.
TTACAACCATCAAGATGAATTGTCAGATTTAACAGAAGATCTCTTTGTTTCTTGGGACCTAGTACAAGCATCTCTGTTTTGTCCGAGTTTAAAAGTAAAAAGTTTTCAGCCATCCACTTCCTTATGTCTGAAACACAGGCTTCTAAGCGAGGGCAATTTTGGGGCTTCACCATGCTTCATTGAAATGTACAGCTGTGTGTCATCCGCATAGCAGTGAAAGTTAACATTATGTTTTCGAATAACATCCCCAAGAGGTAAAATATATAGTGAAAACAATAGTGGTCCTAAAACGGAACCTTGAGGAACACCGAAATGTACAGTTGATTTGTCGGAGGACAGACCATTCACAGAGACAAACTGATATCTTTCCGACAGGTAGGATCTAAACCAGGCCAGAACTTGTCCGTGTAGACCAATTTGGGTTTCCAGTCTCTCCAAAAGAATGTGGTGATCGATGGTGTCAAAGGCAGCACTAAGGTCTAGTAGCACGAGGACAGATGCAGAGCCTCGGTCTGACGCCATTAAAAGGTCATTTACCACCTTCACAAGTGCAGTCTCAGTGCTATGATGGGGTCTAAAACCAGACTGAAGCATTTTCGTATACATTGTTTGTCTTCAGAAAGGCAGTGAGTTGCTGCGCAACAGCTTTTTCTAAAATTTTTGAGAGGAATGGAAGATTCGATATAGGCCGATAGTTTTTTATATTTTCCGGGTCAAGGTTTGGCTTTTTCAAGAGAGGCTTTATCACTGCCACTTTTAGTGAGTTTGGTACACATCCGGTGGATAGAGGCTGTTTATTATGTTCAACATAGGAGGGCCAAGCACAGGAAGCAGCTCCTTCAGCAGTTTAGTAGGAATAGGATCCAGTATGCAGCTTGAAGGTTTAGAGGCCATGATTATTTTCATCATTGTGTCAAGAGATATAGTACTAAAACACTTAAGTGTCTCTCCCGATCCCAGGCCCTCGCAGAGTCTGGCAGATCCAGGACAGCTAAGCCCTGGAGGAATACGCAGATTCAAGAGGAGTCCGTAATTTGCTTTCTAATGGTCATGATCTTTTCCTCAAAGAAGTTCATGAATTTATCACTGCTGAAGTGAAAACCATCCTCTCTTGGGGAATGCTGCTTTTAGTTAGCTTTGCAACAGTATCAAAAAGAAATTTTGGATTGTTCTTATTTTCCTCGATTAATTTGGAAAAGTAGGATGATCGAGCAGCAGTGAGGGCTCTTCGGTACTGCACGGTACTGTCTTTCCAAGCTAGTCGGAAGACTTCCAGTTTGGTGTGGCGCCATTTCCGTTCCAATTTCCTGGAAGCTTGCTTCAAAGCTCGGGTATTTTCTGTATACCAGGGAGCTAGTTTCTTATGACAAATGTTTTTCGTTTTTAGGGGTGCAACTGCATCTAGGGTATTGCGCAAGGTTAAATTGAGTTCCTCAGTTAAGTGGTTAACTGATTTTTTGTCCTCTGACGTCCTTGGGTAGGCAGAAGGAGTCTGGAAGGGCATCAATGAATTTTTTGTGTTGTCTGAGAATTTATAGCACGACTTTTGATGCTCCTTGGTTGGGGTCTGAGCAGATTATTTGTTGCGATTGCAAACGTAATAAAATGGTGGTCCGATAGTCCAGGATTTTGTGGAAAAACATTAAGATCTACAACATTTATTCCATGGGACAAAACTAGGTCCAGAGTATGACTGTGGCAGTGAGTAGGTCCAGAGACATGTTGGACAAAACCCACTGAGTCGATAATGGCTCCGAAAGACTTTTGGAGTGGGTCTGTGGACTTCTCCATGTGAATATTAAAATCACCAAAAATTAGAATATGATCTGCTATGACTACAAGGTCTGATAGGAATTCAGGAAACTCAGAGAGGAACGCTGTATATGGCCCAGGAGGCCTGTAAACAGTAGCTATAAAAAGTGATTGAGTAGGCTGCATAGATTTCATGACTAGAAGCTCGAAAGATGAAAACGTCATTTTTTTTTTGTAAATTGAAATTTGCTATCGTAAATGTTAGCAACACCTCCGCCTTTGCGGGATGCACGGGAATATGGTCACTAGTGTAACCAGGAGGTGAGGCCTCATTTAACACAGCAAATTCATCAGGCTTAAGCCATGTTTCAGTCAGGCCAATCACATCAAGATTATGATCAGTGATGAGTTCATTGACTATGACTGCCTTTGAAGTGAGGGATCTAACATTAAGTAACCCTATTTTGAGATGTGAGGTATCACGATCTCTTTCAATAATGGCAGGAATGGAGGAGGTCTTTATCCTAATAAGATTGCTAGGGTGAACACCACCATGTTTAGTTTTGCCCAACCTAGGTCGAGGCACAGACACAGTCTCAATGGGTATGGCTGAGCTGACTACACTGACTATGCTATTGGCAGACTCCACTAAGCTGGCAGGTTGGCTAACAGCCTGCTGCCTGGCCTGCACCCTATTTCACTGTGGGGCTAGAGGAGTTAGAGCCCTATCTATGTTGGTAGATAAGAGGAGAGCACCCCTCCAGTTAGGATGGAGTCCGTCACTCCTCAGCAGGTCAGGCTTGATCCTGTTTGTGGGTGAGTCCCAGAAAGAGGGGCCAATTATCCACAAATGTTATCTTTTGGGAGGGGCAGAAAACAGTTTTCAACCAGCGATTGAGTGCTGAGACTCTGCTGTAGAGCTCATCACTTCCCCTAACTGGGAGGGGGCCAGAGACAATTACTCGATGCCGACACATCTTTCTAGCTGATTTACACGCTGAAGCTATGTTGCACTTGGTGACCTCTGACTGTTTCATCCTAACATCGTTGGTGCCGACGTGGATAACAATATCTCTATACTCTCTACACTCGCCAGTTTTAGCTTTAGCCAGCACCATCTTTAGATTAGCCTTAACGTCGGTAGCCCTGCCCCTGGTAAACAGTGTATGATCGCTGGGTGATTCGTTTTAAGTCTAATACTGCGGGTAATGGAGTCGCCGATGACTAGGGTTTTCAATTTGTCAGAGCTAATGGTGGGAGCCTTCGGAGTCTCAGACCCCCGTAACGGGAGGAGTAGAGACTAGAGAAGACTCAGACTCAGACTCCGACTCGCTACATAATGGGGAAAACCGGTTGAAGGTTTCTGTCGGCTGAATGAGCGACACCGGTTGAGCATTCCAACAGTATTTCCCTCCAGAAGCCATGAGAAAGTTGTCCGGCTGCGGGGACTGTGCGGGGGATTTATACTAACATTACTGTCTGTACTTACTGGTGGCACAGACGCTGTTTCTTCCTTTCCTACACTGATATTACCCTTGCCTAACGATTGCGTCTGAAGCTGGGCTTGTAGCACAGCTATTCTCGCCGTAAGGCGAGAATTCTCCTGTATATTATGAGTACAGCGACTGCAATTAGAAGACATCATGTTAATGTTACTACTTAGCTTCGCTGTTGAAGATGTTGATGAACCATGTCCAGATAAAGCGTCCGGAGTGAAAAAGTTGAATAAGGGAAAAAAGTTGCGATGGAAAAAGGAAAATAACGTAAAGTTGGCAGCTAAAACGCACAGGAAAAAGACTCTTCTGACTCTTCTGTCTCGGGATAAACGTCCGGGTGAAAAAGTTTAACGAAAAAGATGAGTGAGGACAAAACTAAAAAGTTGGTAAATTTGTTGAACACAGAGATTGATTAAACGTTTATTAAAAGTAAAACGTGAATAGTTTGTTAGGTAGCCAAGTAGCAACAAACAGCAGAGCAGCACGGAGACAATGCGGAAGCGAGACGGAAGTCACGTGTCACGTTTCTCTCTCTCTATTCTGTACCTGTCCAGCGGTCCCAGCCACCACCAGTCTATCTCTCTGTGTGTGTGTGTGTTCTGTACCTGTCCAGCGGTCCCAGCCACCACCAGTCTATCTCTCTGTGTGTGTGTGTTCTGTACCTGTCCAGCGGTCCCAGCCACCACCAGTCTATCTCTCTGTGTGTGTGTGTTCTGTACCTGTCCAGCGGTCCCAGCCACCACCAGCCTATCTCTCTGTGTGTGTGTGTGTGTCTGTACCTGTCCAGCGGTCCCAGCCACCACCAGTCTATCTCTCTGTGTGTGTGTGTTCTGTACCTGTCCAGCGGTCCCAGCCACCACCAGTCTATCTCTCTGTGTGTGTGTGTTCTGTACCTGTCCAGCGGTCCCAGCCACCACCAGTCTATCTCTCTCTGTGTGTGTGTGTGTTCTGTACCTGTCCAGCGGTCCCAGCCACCACCAGTCTATCTCTCTGTGTGTGTGTGTTCTGTACCTGTCCAGCGGTCCCAGCCACCACCAGTCTATCTCTCTGTGTGTGTGTTCTGTACCTGTCCAGCGGTCCCAGCCACCACCAGTCTATCTCTCTGTGTGTGTGTGTGTTCTGTACCTGTCCAGCGGTCCCAGCCACCACCAGTCTATCTCTCTGTGTGTGTGTGTGTTCTGTACCTGTCCAGCGGTCCCAGCCACCACCAGTCTATCTCTCTGTGTGTGTGTGTTCTGTACCTGTCCAGCGGTCCCAGCCACCACCAGCCTATCTCTCTCTGTGTGTGTGTGTTCTGTACCTGTCCAGCGGTCCCAGCCACCACCAGTCTATCTCTCTGTGTGTGTGTGTGTTCTGTACCTGTCCAGCGGTCCCAGCCACCACCAGTCTATCTCTCTCTCTGTGTGTGTGTTCTGTACCTGTCCAGCGGTCCCAGCCACCACCAGTCTATCTCTCTGTGTGTGTGTGTGTTCTGTACCTGTCCAGCGGTCCCAGCCACCACCAGTCTATCTCTCTGTGTGTGTGTGTTCTGTACCTGTCCAGCGGTCCCAGCCACCACCAGTCTATCTCTCTGTGTGTGTGTGTTCTGTACCTGTCCAGCGGTCCCAGCCACCACCAGCCTATCTCTCTGTGTGTGTGTGTGTTCTGTACCTGTCCAGCGGTCCCAGCCACCACCAGTCTATCTCTCTGTGTGTGTGTGTTTCTGTACCTGTCCAGCGGTCCCAGCCACCACCAGTCTATCTCTCTGTGTGTGTGTGTTCTGTACCTGTCCAGCGGTCCCAGCCACCACCAGTCTATCTCTCTCTGTGTGTGTGTGTGTTCTGTACCTGTCCAGCGGTCCCAGCCACCACCAGTCTATCTCTCTGTGTGTGTGTGTTCTGTACCTGTCCAGCGGTCCCAGCCACCACCAGTCTATCTCTCTGTGTGTGTGTTCTGTACCTGTCCAGCGGTCCCAGCCACCACCAGTCTATCTCTCTGTGTGTGTGTGTGTTCTGTACCTGTCCAGCGGTCCCAGCCACCACCAGTCTATCTCTCTGTGTGTGTGTGTGTTCTGTACCTGTCCAGCGGTCCCAGCCACCACCAGTCTATCTCTCTGTGTGTGTGTGTTCTGTACCTGTCCAGCGGTCCCAGCCACCACCAGCCTATCTCTCTCTGTGTGTGTGTGTTCTGTACCTGTCCAGCGGTCCCAGCCACCACCAGTCTATCTCTCTGTGTGTGTGTGTTCTGTACCTGTCCAGCGGTCCCAGCCACCACCAGTCTATCTCTCTCTCTCTGTGTGTGTGTTCTGTACCTGTCCAGCGGTCCCAGCCACCACCAGTCTATCTCTCTGTGTGTGTGTGTGTTCTGTACCTGTCCAGCGGTCCCAGCCACCACCAGTCTATCTCTCTGTGTGTGTGTGTTCTGTACCTGTCCAGCGGTCCCAGCCACCACCAGTCTATCTCTCTGTGTGTGTGTTCTGTACCTGTCCAGCGGTCCCAGCCACCACCAGCCTATCTCTCTGTGTGTGTGTGTGTTCTGTACCTGTCCAGCGGTCCCAGCCACCACCAGTCTATCTCTCTGTGTGTGTGTGTTCTGTACCTGTCCAGCGGTCCCAGCCACCACCAGTCTATCTCTCTGTGTGTGTGTGTTCTGTACCTGTCCAGCGGTCCCAGCCACCACCAGTCTATCTCTCTCTGTGTGTGTGTGTGTTCTGTACCTGTCCAGCGGTCCCAGCCACCACCAGTCTATCTCTCTGTGTGTGTGTGTTCTGTACCTGTCCAGCGGTCCCAGCCACCACCAGTCTATCTCTCTGTGTGTGTGTTCTGTACCTGTCCAGCGGTCCCAGCCACCACCAGTCTATCTCTCTGTGTGTGTGTGTGTTCTGTACCTGTCCAGCGGTCCCAGCCACCACCAGTCTATCTCTCTGTGTGTGTGTGTGTTCTGTACCTGTCCAGCGGTCCCAGCCACCACCAGTCTATCTCTCTGTGTGTGTGTTCTGTACCTGTCCAGCGGTCCCAGCCACCACCAGTCTATCTCTCTGTGTGTGTGTGTGTGTTCTGTACCTGTCCAGCGGTCCCAGCCACCACCAGTCTATCTCTCTGTGTGTGTGTTCTGTACCTGTCCAGCGGTCCCAGCCACCACCAGTCTATCTCTTGTGTGTGTGTGTGTGTTCTGTACCTGTCCAGCGGTCCCAGCCACCACCAGTCTATCTCTGTGTGTGTGTGTGTTCTGTACCTGTCCAGCGGTCCCAGCCACCACCAGTCTATCTCTCTGTGTGTGTGTTCTGTACCTGTCCAGCGGTCCCAGCCACCACCAGTCTATCTCTCTCTGTGTGTGTGTGTGTTCTGTACCTGTCCAGCGGTCCCAGCCACCACCAGTCTATCTCTCTGTGTGTGTGTGTTCTGTACCTGTCCAGCGGTCCCAGCCACCACCAGTCTATCTCTCTGTGTGTGTGTGTTCTGTACCTGTCCAGCGGTCCCAGCCACCACCAGTCTATCTCTCTCTGTGTGTGTGTTCTGTACCTGTCCAGCGGTCCCAGCCACCACCAGTCTATCTCTCTGTGTGTGTGTGTGTTCTGTACCTGTCCAGCGGTCCCAGCCACCACCAGTCTATCTCTCTCTGTGTCTCTGTGTTCTGTACCTGTCCAGCGGTCCCAGCCACCACCAGCCTATCTCTCTGTGTGTGTGTGTGTTCTGTACCTGTCCAGCGGTCCCAGCCACCACCAGCCTATCTCTCTCTGTGTGTGTGTGTCTGTACCTGTCCAGCGGTCCCAGCCACCACCAGTCTATCTCTCTGTGTGTGTGTGTGTTCTGTACCTGTCCAGCGGTCCCAGCCACCACCAGTCTGCAGCTGTGTTTACAGAGACTGATCTTCTGGATCCCCAGACGAGGATCATCACTATACGGATCAAAACAACCCACCTAGAACACACACCATCATCATCATCATCATCATCATCATCATCATCATCATCATTACTACAGACACCAGCAACCCAGCAGGAGTCTCTATAATACATTCAATTACTAAAACGTTATTTATCCCAGAGGGGGAATCAGGCCAACATGTTATTTATCCCAGAGGGAATCAGCCAACACGTTATTTATCCCAGAGGGGGAATCAGGCCAACACGTTATTTATCCCAGAGGGGGAATCAGGCCAACACGTTATTTATCCCAGAGGGGGAATCAGGCCAACCGTTATTTATCCCCAGAGGGGAATCAGGCCAACACGTTATTTATCCCAGAGGGGGAATCAGGCCAACACGTTATTTATCCCAGAGGGGAATCAGGCCAACACGTTATTTATCCCATAGGGAATCAGGCCAACACGTTATTTATCCCAGAGGGGGAATCAGGCCAACACGTTATTTATCCCAGAGGGGAATCAGGCCAACACGTTATTTATCCCAGAGGGGAATCCGGCCAACACGTTATTTATCCCAGAGGGTGAATCCGGCCAACACGTTATTTATCCCAGAGGGTGAATCAGGCCAACACGTTATTTATCCCAGAGGGGGAATCAGGCCAACACGTTATTTATCCCAGAGGGGGAATCAGGCCAACACGTTATTTATCCCAGAGGGGGAATCAGGCCAACACGTTATTTATCCCAGAGGGGGAATCAGGCCAACACGTTATTTATCCCAGAGGGGGAATCAGGCCAACACGTTATTTATCCCAGGGGCGGAATCAGGCCAACACGTTATTTATCCCAGAGGGGGAATCAGGCCAACACGTTATTTATCCCAGGGGGGGAATCAGGCCAACACGTTATATATCCCAGAGGGGGAATCAGGCCAACACGTTATTTATCCCAGGGGGGGAATCAGGCCAACACGTTATTTATCCCAGAGGGGGAATCAGGCCAACACGTTATTTATCCCAGGGCGGAATCAGGCCAACACGTTATTTATCCCAGAGGGGAATCAGGCCAACACGTTATTTATCCCAGGGCGGAATCAGGCCAACACGTTATTTATCCCAGAGGGGAATCAGGCCAACACGTTATTTATCCCAGGGGCGGAATCAGGCCAACACGTTATTTATCCCAGAGGGGGAATCAGGCCAACACGTTATTTATCCCAGAGGGGAATCAGGCCAACACGTTATTTATCCCAGAGGGGGAATCAGGCCAACATGTTATTTATCCCAGAGGGGAATCAGGCCAACATGTTATTTATCCCAGAGGGAGATCAGGCCAACATGTCTACTTTACAGATCACCAACCTAAAACCCCAAAGAACAAGCAATGCAGTAGTAGTAGCAGTAGTAGTAGTAGTATAGTAGTAGTAGTAGTAGTAGTAGTAGTAGTAGTATAGTGGTAGTAGTAGTATGGTAGTAGTAGTAGTGGTGTAGTATGGTAGTAGTAGTAGTAGTAGTGAGTATGGTCTGTATCAGTAGTATGGTGGTAGTAGTAGTATAGTGGTAGTGTTATGGTAGTAGTAGTAGTGAGTATAGTAGTAGTGGTATAGTGGTATTAGTGGTATAGTAGTAGTGGTAGTGAGTATGGCAGTAGTAGTGAGTATGGTAGTGGTATAGTGGTACTAGTGAGTATAGTAGTAGTAGTAGTGGTATAGTGGTATTAGTGGTATGGTAGTGGTAGTGGTATGGCGGTAGTGAGTATGGCAGTGGTAGTACAGTGGTATTGGTAGTACAGTAGTAGTGGTATAGTAGTAGTGGTATGGTGGTAGTAGTATGTAGTAGTAGTATGGTAGTATAGTGGTATTAGTGGTATAGTAGTAGTAGTGGTTTAAGTGGTATTAGTAGTATAGTGGTATGGTAGTAGTAGTATGGTAGTGGTATAGTAGTGGTAGTAGTATAGTAGTATTAGTAGTATGGTAGTAGTAGAGTGGTACGGTAGTGAGTATAGTAGTGGTAGTAGTGGTAGTGGTAGTAGTAGTGGTGGTAGTGGTAGTGGTATTGTGGTGAGTATAGTAGTGGTAGTGTTGCAGTGGTAGTATGGTAGTAGTAGTGGTGTGGTAGTAGTGAGTATGGTAGTGGTAGTGAGTATGGTAGTAGTGAGTATAGTAGTAGTAGTAGTATTGTGGTAGTATGGTGGTAGTAGTGGTAGTTGTAGTAGTAGTGGTGTAGTAGTAGTGGTATAGTAGTAGTAGTGTGCAGTAGTAGTAGTATAGTAGTAGTAGTGGTAGTAGTGAGTATGGTACTATAGTAGTAGTATAGTAGTATAGTAGTAGTAGTATAGTAGTAGTGAGGTATAGTGGTAGTAGTAGTATTATAGTAGTAGTAGTATAGTAGTAGTAGTATATTCGTATTAGTAGTATAGTAGTGGTATAGTGGTAGTAGTAGTAGTAGTATCATGTAGTATAGTAGTAGTAGTATATTAGTATTAGTAGTATGGTAGCGGTGTAGTATAGTAGTATAGTAGTAGTATTGTAGTGAGTATAGTAGTAGTATAGTAGTAGTAGTAATATTGTGGTGGTATGAGTAGTAGTAGTAGTATAGTAGTAGTAGTATAGTAGTAGTAGTAGTATAGTGTAGTATAGTAGTAGTAGTATTGTAGTAGTATAGTAGTAGTAGTAGTAGTAGTAGTAGTAGGAGTGTAAGTTGAGGAGAGACTGACATGCATGTTACTGACACTTTCCCTCCATGTATAATATAATATAAAATAATATATAATATGCCATTTAGCAGCGCTTTTTATCCAAAGCGACTTACAGTCATGTGCGCATACATTTTTACGTATTACCGGGGATGGAACCCACTACCCTGGCGTTCCAAGCGCCGTGCTCTACCAGCTGAGCTACAGAGGACCGTAGTACGATCCGTGCTGCTTTGTTCATGGACCAACTGCAATTTACCCATGTCCTTCCTTGCCGCACATGACCACACAGGTGGGCAGTAGTCCAGGTGCGACAAAACTAGGGCCTGTAGGACCTGTCTGGTCGACTGAGATGTCAACAAGGCAGAGCAACGCCCTATCACGGACAGACCTCTTCCCATTTAACAACCATTGAGTCTATGTGTTTTGAACATGACAGCTTGCTATCTAGGGTTACACCCAGCAGTTGTCTCCTCAACTTGCTCAATAGCAACATTATTCAATAATAGATCTAAATGAGGTTTAGCGTTGAGCAAGTGATATATCCCCAAAATGATGCTTTTTGTTTTTTGAGATATTTAGCACCAGCCTATTTTAGTTACCTATTCTAAAACTGCCTGGAGCTCTATGTTAAGGGTGTCAGTTATTTATTTTACTGTTGCAGTCGACGTGTATGCTGTTGATTCGTCAGCGTACAGACACACAGGCTTTATTCAAGGTCAGGGGAAGGTCATTAGTAAAAACAGAAAACCAAAGTTTGCTAAGCACCTGTAACAGGCTGATTGGTCGGCCGTTTGAACCATTAAAAGGTGTTCTGCTATTCTTGGGTAGTGGATTTGACCTTTGCCTCCCTCCATATCTGAGGGCACACACCATCTTCTAGGCTTACATTTTTAACTTTAGGACAGAGGTCAGGGGTGTGTTTGTGTGTGTGTGTGTGTGTGTGTGTGCATGTGGAGTGTGTGTGTATTTGTATTTATTATGGATCCCCATTAGTTCCTGCCAAGGCAGCAGCTACTCTTCCTGGGGTTTATTATGGATCCCCATTAGTTCCTGCCAAGGCAGCAGCTATTCTTCCTGGGGTTTATTATGGATCCCCATTAGTTCCTGCCAAGGCAGCAGCTACTCTTCCTGGGGTTTATTATGGATCCCCATTAGTTCCTGCCAAGGCAGCAGCTACTCTTCCTGGGGTTTATTATGGATCCCCATTAGTTCCTGCCAAGGCAGCAGCTACTCTTCCTGGGGTTTATTATGGATCCCCATTAGTTCCTGCCAAGGCAGCAGCTACTCTTCCTGGGGTTTATTATGGATCCCCATTAGTTCCTGCAAAGGCAGCAGCTACTCTTCCTGGGGTTTATTATGGATCCCCATTAGTTCCTGCCAAGGCAGCAGCTACTCTTCCTGGGGTTTATTATGGATCCCCCATTAGTTCCTGCCAAGGCAGCAGCTACTCTTCCTGGGGTTTATTATGGATCCCCATTACTTCCTGCCAAGGCAGCGGCTACTCTTCCTGGGGTTTATTATGGATCCCCATTAGTTCCTGTCAAGGCAGCAGCTACTCTTCCTGGGGTTTATTATGGATCCCCATTAGTTCCTGCCAAGGCAGCAGCTACTCTTCCTGGGGTTTATTATGGATCCCCATTAGTTCCTGCCAAGGCAGCAGCTACTCTTCCTGGGGTTTATTATGGATCCCCATTAGTTCCTGCAAAGGCAGCTACTCTTCCTGGGGTTTATTATGGATCCCCATTAGTTCCTGCCAAGGCAGCAGCTACTCTTCCTGGGGTTTATTATGGACCCCCATTAGTTCCTGCCAAGGCAGCAGCTACTCTTCCTGGGGTTTATTATGGATCCCCATTAGTTCCTGCCAAGGCAGCAGCTGCTCTTCCTGGGGTTTATTATGGACCCCCATTAGTTCCTGCCAAGGCAGCGGCTACTCTTCCTGGGGTTTATTACGGATCCCCATTAGTTCCTGCCAAGGCAGCGGCTACTCTTCCTGGGGTTTATTACGGATCCCCATTAGTTCCTGCCAAGGCAGCGGCTGCTCTTCCTGGGGTTTATTACGGACCCCCATTAGTTCCTGCCAAGGCAGCGGCTACTCTTCCTGGGGTTTATTACGGATCCCCATTAGTTCCTGCCAAGGCAGCAGCTACTCTTCCTGGGGTTTATTACGGATCCCCATTAGTTCCTGCCGAGGCAGCAGCTACTCTTCCTGGGGTTTATTACGGATCCCCATTAGTTCCTGCCGAGGCAGCAGCTACTCTTCCTGGGGTTTATTACGGATCCCCATTAGTTCCTGCCAAGGCAGCAGCTACTCTTCCTGGGGTTTATTACGGATCCCCATTAGTTCCTGCCAAGGCAGCGGCTACTCTTCCTGGGGTTTATTATGGATCCCCATTAGTTCCTGCCAAGGCGCGGCTACTCTTCCTGGGGTTTATTATGGATCCCCATTAGTTCCTGCCAAGGCAGCAGCTACTCTTCCTGGGGTTTATTATGGATCCCCATTAGTTTCCTGCCAAGGCAGCAGCTACTCTTCCTGGGGTTTATTATGGATCCCCATTAGTTCCTGCCAAGGCAGCAGCTACTCTTCCTGGGGTTTATTATGGATCCCCATTGGTTCCTGCCAAGGCAGCAGCTACTCTTCCTGGGGGTTTATTATGGATCCCCATTAGTTCCTGCCAAGGCAGCAGCTACTCTTCCTGGGGTTTATTATGGATCCCCATTAGTTCCTGCCAAGGCAGCAGCTACTCTTCCTGGGGTTTATTACGGATCCCCATTAGTTCCTGCCAAGGCAGCGGCTGCTCTTCCTGGGGTTTATTACGGATCCCCATTAGTTCCTGCCAAGGCAGCGGCTACTCTTCCTGGGGTTTATTACGGATCCCCATTAGTTCCTGCCAAGGCAGCGGCTACTCTTCCTGGGGTTTATTATGGATCCCCATTAGTTCCTGCCAAGGCAGCAGCTACTCTTCCTGGGGTTTATTATGGATCCCCATTAGTTCTGAAAAGGCAGCAGCTACTCTTCCTGGGGTTTATTATGGATCCCCCATTAGTTCCTGCCAAGGCAGCAGCTACTCTTCCTGGGGTTTATTATGGATCCCCATTAGTTCCTGCCAAGGCAGCAGCTACTCTTCCTGGGGTTTATTATGGATCCCCATTAGTTCCTGCCAAGGCAGCAGCTACTCTTCCTGGGGTTTATTATGGATCCCCATTAGTTCCTGCCAAGGCAGCAGCTACTCTTCCTGTGGTTTATTATGGATCCCCATTAGTTCCTGCCAAGGCAGCAGCTACTCTTCCTGGGGTTTATTATGGATCCCCATTAGTTCCTGCCAAGGCAGCAGCTACTCTTCCTGGGGTTTATTATGGATCCCCATTAGTTCTGAAAAGGCAGCAGCTGCTCTTCCTGGGGTTTATTATGGATCCCCATTAGTTCCTGCCAAGGCAGCAGCTACTCTTCCTGGGGTTTATTATGGATCCCCATTAGGTCCTGCCAAGGCAGCAGCTACTCTTCCTGGGGTTTATTATGGATCCCCATTAGTTCTGAAAAGGCAGCAGCTGCTCTTCCTGGGGTTTATTATGGATCCCCATTAGTTCATGCCAAGGCAGCAGCTACTCTTCCTGGGGTTTATTATGGATCCCCATTAGTTCCTGCCAAGGCAGCAGCTACTCTTCCTGGGGTTTATTATGGATCCCCATTAGTTCCTGCCAAGGCAGCAGCTACTCTTCCTGGGGTTTATTATGGATCCCCATTAGTTCCTGCCAGGAACCCCAGGAAGAGTAGCTGCTGGTGTGTGTGTCTGCATGTGTGTGTGTGTGTGTGTCTGTGTGTGTGTTCTGACCTTCCTGAAGGGAGGCCACTCCTCCTCCTGCAGTGCTTCGGGGTCGTTGACAGGGTCCAGGAGGTCGTCGTTAGGGTAACAGTCGGTATGGAAGACGTTAGCCGTGCTGAGCTTGTAGACAGGAGTCAGGGCCACACCAGACACATCCCAGAACCGCACGGTACCGTCCTCATGCCTGCACACACACACACACACAGAACATGGTGGTGGCAGTAGGAAGACTACAAAGGACTGTGTGTGTGTGTGTGTGTGTGTGTGTGTGTGTGTGTCTGTGTGTGTGTGTGTGTGTGTTTACCCTGTTAGCAGCAGCTCCTGTTGTTTGGGCGGGGGCGCTAGATTCTCCCCTCCACATATCGGCCAACTCTACACACACACACACACGAGTTGTAGGTTAGATGACAGATGCCCTAAGAAGTGAATAAGGCCTCATTCATCCAGCTGTGAACGCATGTCCCTCTGATGACCTCTGACCCCTCTGTTCATCCCTCTAACCCCTCTGTTCATCCCTCTGACCCCTCTGTTCATCCCTCTAACCCCTCTGATGACCTCTGACCCCTCTGTTCATCCCTCTGACCCCTCTGATCATCCCTCTGACCCCTCTGATGACCTCTAACCCCTCTGATGACCTCTGACCCCTCTGTTCATCCCTCTAACCCCTCTGTTCATCCCTCTGACCCCTCTGTTCATCCCTCTAACCCCTCTGTTCATCCCTCTAACCCCTCTGTTCATCCCTCTGACCCCTCTGTTCATCCCTCTGACCCCTCTGTTCATCCCTCTGACACCTCTGTTCATCCCTCTGACCCCTCTGTTCATCCCTCTGACCCCTCTGTTCATCCCTCTAACCCCTCTGTTCATCCCTCTAACCCCTCTGTTCATCCCTCTGACCCCTCTGTTCATCCCTCTGACCCCTCTGTTCATCCCTCTAACCCCTCTGTTCATCCCTCTAACCCCTCTGTTCATCCCTCTAACCCCTCTGATGACCTCTAACCCCTCTGTTCATCCCTCTGACCCCTCTGTTCATCCCTCTAACCCCTCTGATGACCTCTAACCCCTCTGTTCATCCCTCTGACCCCTCTGTTCATCCCTCTGACCCCTCTGTTCATCCCTCTAACCCCTCTGTTCATCCCTCTAACCCCTCTGATGACCTCTGACCCCTCTGTTCATCCCTCTAACCCCTCTGATGACCTCTAACCCCTCTGTTCATCCCTCTAACGACCTCTAACCCCTCTGTTCATCCCTCTGACCCCTCTGATGACCTCTGACCCCTCTGTTCATCCCTCTGACCCCTCTGTTCATCCCTCTAACCCCTCTGTTCATCCCTCTGACCCCTCTGTTCATCCCTCTGACCCCTCTGTTCATCCCTCTAACCCCTCTGTTCATCCCTCTAACCCCTCTGTTCATCCCTCTGACCCCTCTGTTCATCCCTCTAACCCCTCTGTTCATCCCTCTGACCCCTCTGTTCATCCCTCTGACCCCTCTGATGACCTTTAACCCCTCTGTTCATCCCTCTAACCCATCTGTTCATCCCTCTGACCCCTCTGTTCATCCCTCTGATCCCTCTGTTCATCCCTCTGACCCCTCTGTTCATCCCTCTAACCCCTCTGTTCATCCCTCTGACCCCTCTGTTCATCCCTCTAACCCCTCTGTTCATCCCTCTAACCCCTCTGTTCATCCCTCTGACCCCTCTATTCATCCCTCTGACCCCTCTGTTCATCCCTCTGACCCCTCTGTTCATCCCTCTGACCCCTCTGATGACCTCTAACCCCTCTGACCCCTCTGTTCATCCCTCTAACCCCTCTGTTCATCCCTCTAACCCCTCTGTTCATCCCTCTAACCCCTCTGATGACCTCTAACCCCTCTGTTCATCCCTCTGACCCCTCTGTTCATCCCTCTGACCCCTCTGTTCATCCCTCTGACCCCTCTGTTCATCCCTCTGACCCCTCTGTTCATCCCTCTAACCCCTCTGTTCATCCCTCTAACCCCTCTGTTCATCCCTCTAACCCCTCTGTTCATCCCTCTAACCCCTCTGTTCATCCCTCTGACCCCTCTGTTCATCCCTCTGACCCCTCTGTTCATCCCTCTGACCCCTCTGTTCATCCCTCTGACCCCTCTGTTCATCCCTCTGACCCCTCTGTTCATCCCTCTAACCCCTCTGATGACCTCTAACCCCTCTGTTCATCCCTCTGACCCCTCTGTTCATCCCTCTAACCCCTCTGATGACCTCTAACCCCTCTGTTCATCCCTCTAACCCCTCTGTTCATCCCTCTAACCCCTCTGTTCATCCCTCTAACCCCTCTGTTCATCCCTCTGACCCCTCTGTTCATCCCTCTGACCCCTCTGTTCATCCCTCTGACCCCTCTGTTCATCCCTCTAACCCCTCTGTTCATCCCTCTAACCCCTCTGTTCATCCCTCTGACCCCTCTGTTCATCCCTCTAACCCCTCTGATGACCTCTAACCCCTCTGTTCATCCCTCTAACCCCTCTGTTCATCCCTCTGACCCCTCTGTTCATCCCTCTAACCCCTCTGATGACCTCTAACCCCTCTGTTCATCCCTCTAACCCCTCTGTTCATCCCTCTAACCCCTCTGTTCATCCCTCTAACCCCTCTGTTCATCCCTCTAACCCCTCTGATGACCTCTGACCCCTCTGTTCATCCCTCTAACCCCTCTGTTCATCCCTCTGACCCCTCTGTTCATCCCTCTAACCCCTCTGTTCATCCCTCTGACCCCTCTGTTCATCCCTCTAACCCCTCTGATGACCTCTGACCCCTCTGTTCATCCCTCTGACCCCTCTGTTCATCCCTCTGACCCCTCTGTTCATCCCTCTAACCCCTCTGTTCATCCCTCTAACCCCTCTGTTCATCCCTCTAACCCCTCTGTTCATCCCTCTAACCCCTCTGTTCATCCCTCTAACCCCTCTGTTCATCCCTCTAACCCCTCTGTTCATCCCTCTAACCCCTCTGTTCATCCCTCTGACCCCTCTGTTCATCCCTCTGACCCCTCTGTTCATCCCTCTGACCCCTCTGTTCATCCCTCTGACCCCTCTGTTCATCCCTCTAACCCCTCTGTTCATCCCTCTGACCCCCTCTGTTCATCCCTCTAACCCCTCTGATGACCTCTAACCCCTCTGTTCATCCCTCTGACCCCTCTGTTCATCCCTCTAACCCCTCTGATGACCTCTAACCCCTCTGTTCATCCCTCTAACCCCTCTGTTCATCCCTCTGACCCCTCTGTTCATCCCTCTAACCCCTCTGATGACCTCTAACCCCTCTGTTCATCCCTCTAACCCCTCTGATGACCTCTAACCCCTCTGTTCATCCCTCTAACCCCTCTGTTCATCCCTCTAACCCCTCTGTTCATCCCTCTGACCCCTCTGTTCATCCCTCTAACCCCTCTGTTCATCCCTCTAACCCCTCTGTTCATCCCTCTAACCCCTCTGTTCATCCCTCTAACCCCTCTGTTCATCCCTCTGACCCCTCTGTTCATCCCTCTGACCCCTCTGTTCATCCCTCTGACCCCTCTGTTCATCCCTCTAACCCCTCTGTTCATCCCTCTAACCCCTCTGTTCATCCCTCTGACCCCTCTGTTCATCCCTCTAACCCCTCTGATGACCTCTAACCCCTCTGTTCATCCCTCTAACCCCTCTGTTCATCCCTCTGACCCCTCTGTTCATCCCTCTGACCCCTCTGTTCATCCCTCTAACCCCTCTGTTCATCCCTCTAACCCCTCTGATGACCTCTAACCCCTCTGTTCATCCCTCTAACCCCTCTGTTCATCCCTCTGACCCCTCTGTTCATCCCTCTAACCCCTCTGATGACCTCTGACCCCTCTGTTCATCCCTCTAACCCCTCTGTTCATCCCTCTAACCCCTCTGTTCATCCCTCTGACCCCTCTGTTCATCCCTCTGACCCCTCTGTTCATCCCTCTGACCCCTCTGTTCATCCCTCTAACCCCTCTGATGACCTCCTGACCCCCTCTGTTCATCCCTCTAACCCCTCTGTTCATCCCTCTAACCCATCTGTTCATCCCTCTGACCCCTCTGTTCATCCCTCTAACCCCTCTGTTCATCCCTCTAACCCCTCTGTTCATCCCTCTAACCCCTCTGTTCATCCCTCTAACCCCTCTGATGACCTTTAACCCCTCTGTTCATCCCTCTAACCCATCTGTTCATCCCTCTAACCCCTCTGTTCATCCCTCTATCCCCTCTGTTCCAGTGCCAACTCCAACCCTCCCTGGCCCTGCCGCAGGCTGGTATGATATACCAGAACACCAGCTGTGTGTGTGTTCTCTAAGCTCCATCTGATCAAACAGCTGCTTTTGGCTGCAAAGCCTTTAACTATGGACACCTGCTGCTAAGCTAACAATGCTAATACAGACTAACCTGCTGCTAAGCTAACAACGCTAACACAGAGTAACCTGCTGCTAAGCTAACGCTAATACAGACTAACCTGCTGCAAGCTAACAACGCCTAATACAGACTCAACCTTGCTGCTAAGCTAACAACGCCAACACAGAG
>NW_025535751.1:0-10000 GCF_020615455.1 Coregonus clupeaformis | reverse complement strand
CGACCATCACAACAGGTCCCTTCCCCTTAACAACCATTACAACAGGACCCTTCCCCCTAACGACCATCACAACAGGACCCTTCCCCCTAATGACCATCACAACAGGAAGCTCTTCTCCCTAACAACCATCACAACAAGACCCTTCCCCCTAACGACCATCACAACAGGACCCTTCCCCCTAACGACCATCACAACAGGACCCTTCCCCCTATTCACCATCACAACAGGACCCTTCCCCCTATCGACCATCACAACAGGACCCTTCCTCCTATCGACCATCACAACAGGTCCCTTCCTCCTATCGACCATCACAACAGGACCCTTCCCCCTAACGACCATCACAACAGGACCCTTCCCCCTAACGACCATCACAACAGGACCCTTCCCCCTAACGACCATCACAACAGGACCCTTCCCCCTAACGACCATCACAACAGGTCCCTTCCTCCTATCGACCATCACAACAGGACCCTTCCCCCTAACGACCATCACAACAGGACCCTTCCCCTAACGACCATCACAACAGGACCCTTCCCCTATGACCATCAACAGGACCCTTCCCCTAACGACCATCACAACAGGAGCCTTCCCCCTAACGGCCATCCCAACAGGTCCCTTCCCCTTAACGACCATCACAACAGGACCCTTCCCCTAACGACCATCACAACAGGACCCTTCCCCCTAACGACCATCACAACAGGTCCCTTCCCCCTAACGACCATCACAACAGGACCCTTCCCCTAACGGCCATCCCAACAGGTCCCTTCCCCCTAACGACCATCACAACAGGTCCCTTCCCCCTAACGACCATCACAACAGGACCCTTCCCCCTAACGACCATCACAACAGGTCCCTTCCCCCTAACGACCATCACAACAGGAGCCTTCCCCCTAACGGCCATCCCAACAGGTCCCTTCCCCCTAACGACCATCACAACAGGACCCTTCCCCCTAACGACCATCACAGCAGTCCCTTCCCCCTAATGACCATCACAGCAGGAGCCTTCCCCCTATCGACCATCACAACAGGACCCCTTCCCCTAACGACCATGACAACAGGTCCCTTCCCCTAACGACCATGACAACAGGACCCTTTCCCCACCACCATGACAACAGGAGCAGTGGGTAGTGCACACAACATAGATACACACCTGTGACAGCTCTCCTCTCCTCTCAGCTGACCAGGATGGAGAAGGGATGGAACCTGGAGAACCAACCCATTCTAGAACCCAACCCATTCTAGAACACAACCCATTCTAGAACCCAACCCATTCTAGAACCCAACCCATTCTAGAACCCAACCCATTCTAGAACCCAACCCATTCTAGAACCCAACCCATTCTAGAACCCAACCCATTCTAGAACACAACCCATTCTAGAACCCAACCCATTCTAGAACCCAACCCATTCTAGAACGACAACCCATTCTAGAACACACCCATTCTAGAACCCAACCCATTCTAGAACACAACCCATTCTAGAACCCAACCCATTCTAGAACCCAACCCATTCTAGAACCCAACCCATTCTAGAACCCAACCCATTCTAGAACCCAACCCATTCTAGAACCCAACCCATTCTAGAACCCAACCCATTCTAGAACCCAACCCATTCTAGAACCCAACCCATTCTAGAACCCAACCCATTCTAGAACCCAACCCATTCTAGAACACAACCCATTCTAGAACCCAACCCATTCTAGAACCCAACCCATTCTAGAACACAACCCATTCTAGAACCCAACCCATTCTAGAACCCAACCCATTCTAGAACCCAACCCATTCTAGAACACAACCCATTCTAGAACCCAACCCATTCTAGAACCAACCCATTCTAGAACCCAACCCACACTCCCTCCCACTGGCTGAAGCAGCTGTCACTCACCTCTGCATCACCTGGTCCAGCAGCAGTGATTGGTTGTCCCTCAGCGAGAGGCGTGGCAGATCCAGGAAGTGTATGCCCCCTCCCTCGGTGCCGACACACAGCAGGTCACATGACCTCAACAGCAGCAGCACCGTCACACGGCTCGCACTGGAGGCAACACACACACATTATAAACACACACATTAATGTATGTGTGTGTTCCACGTCTCACTGTGTGTGTGTGTGTGTGTGTGTGTCTGGTGGTGGTGGTTTGTTTGTGTGTGTGTGTGTGTGTGTGGTGGTGTGTGTGTCTCTGTGTGTGTGTGTGTGTGTCTCTCTCTGTGTGTGTGTGTGTGTGTGTGTGTGTGTGTCTCTCTCTGTGTGTGTGTGTGTGTGTGTGTGCGTGCGTGTGCGTGTGCGCGTGCGTGTGTGTGTGTGTGTGTGTGTATGTATGTGTGTGTGTGTGTGTGTGTGTGTGTGTGTGTGTGTGTGTGTCTCTCTCTGTGTGTGTGTGTGTGTGCTCTCTCTGTGTGTGTGTGTGCGTGCGTGCGTGCGTGCGTGTGTGTGTGTACCTGCAGCTCTCTAGTCCAGGTCGTCCCAGGAGACTGTAGTTGTGTTTTTCTTCCAGGTAGACCACGCCTTCTCTCTTAGCCCCGCCCCTGTCCCGGGAAGCTCTGCCCAGCTCCCACAGGTGCAGCGTGTTGTCATCAAGCAGCGACAACAGACGGCCCTATCACAGAGCACAACACCAGGATGACATCACAGACCAGGTTAAACTACTTAACGCTTTAACTGTCCCACAAGGATTCCGCATTTTTTTGGGGGGTAAAATCAACAATTCCCTGCAAATTATGCGAGGGCTTGCATATTTAACCAATCACTGCACTATTTCCGCCATAAAACAATCTAATCATTGCATTATCGTATAAAACTGACCCAGTCGTCGCAGCACTAAATGACGGCTTGCGATTTAAACCATTCCGGGACAGTTAGGATATGCACACAAGCGCTCTACACACACGTGCACTGTAATATTGTTGTATGGTGGTATTATACATTTTGTATTGTAGCTATGTAGTGGTGTAATACTGTAAATCTGTCGATGTGCCCTTAAGCAAGGCACTTAACCCTAATTGCTCATGTAAGTCGCTCTGGATAAGAGCGTCTGCTAAATGACTAAAATGTAAATGTAAAATATGATGTACTGTTTTATATGTAATGTAAGTACTTTAATATGTTTGGACCCCAGGAAAAGTAGCTGCTGCCTTGGCAGGAACTAATGGGGATCCATAATAAACCCCAGGAAGAGTAGCTGCTGCCTTGGCAGGAACTAATGGGGATCCATAATAAACCCCAGGAAGAGTAGCTGCCGCCTTGGCAGGAACTAATGGGGATCCATAATAAACCCCAGGAAGAGTAGCTGCCGCCTTGGCAGGAACTAATGGGGATCCATATAACCCCCAGGAAGAGTAGCTGCTGCCATGGCAGGAACTAATGGGGATCCATAATAAACCCCCAGGAAGAGTAGCTGCTCCTTGGCAGGAACTAATGGGGATCCATAATAAACCCCAGGAAGAGTAGCTGCTGCCTTGGCGAACTAATGGGGATCCATAATAAACCCCAGGAAGAGTAGCTGCTGCCTTGGCAGGAACTAATGGGGGATCCATAACAAACCCCAGGAAGAGTAGCTGCTGCCTTGGCAGGAACTAATGGGGATCCATAATAAACCCCAGGAAGAGTAGCTGCTGCCTGGCAGGAACTAATGGGGGATCCATAGCAAACCTCCAGGAAGAGTAGCTGCTGCCTTGACAGGAACTAATGGGGATCCATAATAAACCCCAGGAAGAGTAGCTGCTGCCTTGGCAGGAACTAATGGGGATCCATAATAAACCCCAGGAAGAGTAGCTGCTGCCTTGGCAGGGAACTAATGGGGATCCATAATAAACCCCAGGAAGATAGCTGCTGCCTTGGCAGGAACTAATGGGGATCCATTATAACCCCAGGAAGAGTAGCTGCTGCCTTGACAGGAACTAATGGGGATCCATAATAAACCCCCCAGGAAGAGTAGCTGCTGCCTTGGCAGGAACTAATGGGGATCCACAATAAACCCCAGGAAGAGTAGCTGCTGCCTTGGCAGGAACTAATGGGGATCCATAACAAACCCCAGGAAGAGTAGCTGCTGCCTTGGCAGGAACTAATGGGGATCCCTAATAAACCCCCAGGAAGAGTAGCTGCTGCCTTGGCAGGAACTAATGGGGATCCATAATAAACCCCAGGAAGAGTAGCTGCTGCCTTGGCAGGAACTAATGGGGATCCATAATAAACCCCAGGAAGAGTAGCTGCTGCCTTGGCAGGAACTAATGGGGATCCATAATAAACCCCAGGAAGAGTAGCTGCTGCCTTGGCAGGAACTAATGGGGATCCGTAATAAACCCCAGGAAGAGTAGCTGCTGTCTTGGCAGGAACTAATGGGGATCCGTAATAAACCCCAGGAAGAGTAGCTGCTGCCTTGGCAGGAACTAATGGGGATCCGTAATAAACCCCAGGAAGAGTAGCTGCTGCCTTGACAGGAACTAATGAGGATCCGTAATAAACCCCAGGAAGAGTAGCTGCTGCCTTGGCAGGAACTAATGGGGATCCGTAATAAACCCCCAGGAAGAGATAGCTGCTGCCTTGGCAGGAACTAATGGGGATCCAATAAACCCCAGGAAGAGTAGCCGCTGCCTTGGCAGGAACTAATGGGGATCCGTAATAAACCCCAGGAAGAGTAGCTGCTGCCTTGGCAGGAACTAATGGGGATCCGTAATAAACCCCAGGAAGAGTAGCCGCTGCCTTGGCAGGAACTAATGGGGATCCGTAATAAACCCCAGGAAGAGTAGCTGCTGCCTTGGCAGGAACTAATGGGGATCCATAATAGACCCCAGGAAGAGTAGCTGCTGCCTTGGCAGGAACTAATGGGGATCCATAATAAACCTCAGGAAGAGTAGCTGCTGCCTTGGCAGGAACTAATGGGGATCCATAATAAATAAAAATACAAATTTACTGCATAATATGGTTCAATCAAACTGCGGCAACAAACTTTTCCCCTCAGCGCATTTTCATGACAAATTGGACAAAATCATCGCATATTGTCATGCAAAATGTCACAATTGCTGGAGCAAAATCAACCATTTTAGGCCGCAGATCTAACAAAACATGTGGAGGGACTGACTAACTGCATTATACCAGAAGCCTTTTGGTGGCGTTAAGACAGATTTGGTTGCCCCACCCCCCACCCCTCCCACAAAACATTTTACTGGTCCCAGTCTTGGAGGCGGAGAGAACATTTTTTGTTTGAAAGTAAATTGATCCGCGGGCCTCCAAAAAGAGGGCAGCGGGCCGGCCACTAGTTGCCCATCCCTGACCTAAATATTGGCTGAAATTCTGGAGAAATCCCAGATCTCTCAAATGGGAACAAAACTGTCACATAGGACCTCCTCATCTCAGCATATCTGTAGAAGAAGTGAACTCAGTTTTACCTGGCCTACAGGAAGTGAACTCAGTTTTACCTGGCCTACAGGAAGTGAACTCAGTCTTACCTGGACTACAGGAAGTAAACTCATTCTTACCTCTCCTACACAAAGTGACCACAGTCTTACCTGTCCTTGGAGGAAGTGACCTCACAGTCTTACCCATCCACGGAGGAAGTGACCTCACAGTCTTACCTGTCCTTGGAGGAAGTGACCTCACAGTCTTACCCATCCTTGGAGGAAGAGACCTCACAGCCTTACCTGTCCTACAGGCAGTGACCTCACAGTCCTACCTGTCCTACAGGAAGTGACCTCTCAGCCTTACCTGTCCTACAGGAAGTGACCTCACAGTCTTACCTGTCCTTGGAGGAAGTGTATCTGTGCTACGACTGCAGCGTCTCTGTGTAGTCCTGTAAACTCCACCCCTGGAGCGCCATAACTAACAGAGAAGAGTCAAGGAATACAACACACAGCTACTATATATATATACAGCTATATACACACAGCTACTGTATATATATATATATATACACAGCTATATACACACTTCCACAGAGAGAGAGGAGAGAGAGAGAGAGAGAGAGAGAGAGAGAGAGAGAGAGAGAGAGAGAGAGAGAGAGAGAGAGAGAGAGAGAGAGAGAGAGAGAGAGAGAGAGAGAGAGAGAGAGAGAGAGAGAGAGAGAGAGAGAGAGAGACAGGGAGAGAGAGAGAGAGAGAGAGACAGAGAGAGACAGAGAGAGAGAGAGAGAGAGAGAGAGAGAGAGAGAGAGAGAGAGAGAGAGGAGAGAGAGACAGAGACAGAGACAGAGAGAGAGAGAGAGAGAGAGAGAGAGAGAGAGAGAGAGAGAGAGAGAGAGAGAGAGAGAGAGAGAGAGAGAGAGAGAGAGAGAGAAGGAGAGAGAGAGAGAGACAGAGAGAGAGACAGAGAGAGAGAGGGAGAGAGAGAGAGAGGAGAGAGAGAGAGGAGAGAGACACAGAGAGAGAGAGAGAGAGAGAGAGAGAGAGACACAGAGAGAGAGAGAGAAAGAGACAGAGAGAGAGAGAGAGAAAGAGTACAGAGAGAGAGAGAGAGAGAGAGAGAGAGACACAGAGAGAGAGAGAGAGAGAGAGAGAGAGAGAGGAGAGAGAGAGAGAGGGGAGAGGAGAGAGAGAGAGAGACACAGAGAGAGACAAGAGAGACACAGAGAGAGAGAGAGAGACACAGACACAGAGAGAGAGAGAGAGAGAGAGACAGAGAGACACAGAGAGACAGAGAGACAGAGAGACAGAGAGACAGAGAGACAGAGAGACAGAGAGACAGAGAGAGAGAGACAGAGAGAGAGAGAGAGAGAGAGACAGAGAGAGAGAGAGAGAGAGAGAGAGAGAGAGAGAGAGAGAGAGAGAGAGAGAGGAGAAGGAGATTTGAAGAGAGAGCAGGTGTTAAAAGCGTAGTTATATTATTGGTGTTTAAACCAGCAGCTATAAACAAACAACTTAGTCTACTATAATTAAACACCCGGATGACGCAGCATGCAGCAGTGTGTGTATGCGAGGAAAATGAACAGTCATCCTTAAATAGTGTAGGAATCCTCTATCTACATAGTGTAGGAATCCTCCCCATCTCTACATAGTGTAGGAATCCTCCCATCTCTACATAGTGTAGGTAATCCTCCCATCTCTACATAGTGTAGGAATCCTCCCATCTCTTCATAGTGTAGGAATCCTCCCATCTCACATAGTGTAAGAATCCTCCCATCTCTAACTAGTGTAGAATCCTCCCATCTCTACATACAGTCTTAGGAATCCTCCCACATCTCTACATAGTGTAGGAATCCTCCCATCTCTACATAGTGTAGAATCCTCCCATCTCTAAATAGTGAGGAAACCTCCCATCTCTACATAGTGGAATCCTCCCACATCTCTACATAGTGTAGAACCTCCTCTCTAAATAGTGTAGGAATCCTCCCATCTTCTAAATAGTGTAGGAATCCCTCCCATCTCTACATAGTGTAGAATCCTCCCCATCTCTACATAGTGTAGGAATCCTCCCATCTCTACTAATAGTGAGAATCCTCCCATCTCTACATAGTGTAGGAATCCCCTCCCATCTCTACATAGTGTAGGAATCCTCCCATCTCTACATAGTGTGGAGAATCCTCCCATCTCTACATAGTGTAGGAATCCTCCCATCTCTACATAGTGTAGGAATCCTCCCATCTCTACATAGTGTAGGAATCCTCCCATCTCTAAATAGTGTAGGAATCCTCCCATCTCTACATAGTGTAGGAATCCTCCCATCTCACCATAGTGTAGGAATCCTCCCATCTCTAAATAGTGTAGATCTCCATCTCTAAATAGTGTAGGAATCTCCCATCTCTACATAGTGTAGGAATCCTCCCATCTCTAAATAGTGTAGGAATCCTCCCATCTCTCTACATAGTGTAGGAATCCTCCCATCTCTACATAGTGTAGGAATCCTCCCATCTCTACACAGCAGCAACAGAGATGATTAAACACACTAGAGATGCCAGCAGGCCAGAGGTGTACCAGGTAACAACAGAGATGATTAAACACACTAGAGATGCCAGCAGGCCAGAGGTGTACCAGGTAACAACAGAGATGATTAAACACCCTAACCCTAACCCTAACCCAGCCCCAGGACAACAACAACAACAACACAATTAGACCCAACCAAATCATGAGAAAACAAAAAGAGAATTACTTGACACATTGGAAAGAACAAACAAATAAACAGAGCAAACTAGAATGCTATTTGGCCCTAAACAGAGAGTACACAGTGGCAGAATACCTGACCACTGTGACTGACCCAAACTTAAGGAAAGCTTTGACTATGTACAGACTCAGTGAGCATAGCCTTGCTATTGAGAAAGGCCGCCGTAGGCAGACCTGGCTCTCAAGAGAAGACAGGCTATGATAAACTCCCTTATCTACTGGGTGAAAAACCACAGTGTGCCATCACAGCTGCAAGATTTGTGACCTGTTGCCACAAGAAAAGGGCAACCAGTGAAGAACAAACACCATTGGAAATACAACCCATATTTATGTTTATTTATTTTCCCATTTGTACTTTAACTATTTGCACATTGTTACAATGTATATAGACATACTATGACATTTGGAAATGTCTTTATTCTTTTTTTTGGAACTTCTGGAGTGTAATGTTTACTGTTAATATTTATTGTTTATTTCACTTTTTTACTATCCACTTCCTTGCTTTGGTAACGTTTATCATACGTCTTCCATGACAATAAAGCCCTTTAAATTGAAATTGAATTGACTGAATTGGAGAGAGAGGGAGGGAGGACAGAGAGGATGTGGGGAGAGAGGCAGAGATGGGAGTACCCTGTCTTTATGATGAATGAGCTGTGAGCAATCAGGACAGGACTGGGACACACACAGCACACTCAGCAGTGTAGTCCAGCTGCTCCCTGTTCCTGACATATTCCAGCAAACCTCAGCTGTCTCTCTCTCTCATCCCCCAGCCTTCTCTCTCTCTCTCTCTCTCTCTGTCCCTCCTCCCCTCTCTCTGTCCCTCCCTCTCTCTCTCTGTCCCTCCCTCTCTCCTCTCTATCCTGGGGCCTTCTCTCTGTGTCCCTCCCTCTCTCTCTCTCTCCCTCCTCTCTCCCTCCCTCTCTCTCTCTCCCTCCCTCTCTCTCTCTCTCTCCCTCCCTCCCTCCTCCCTCTCCCTCTCTCCCTCCCTCCCTCCCTCCCTCCCTCCCTCCCTCCCCTCTCTGTCCCTCTCCCTCTCTCTCTCTGTCCTCCCTCTCTCTCTGTCCCTCCTCTCTTCTCTCTCTATCCTGGGCCTCTCTCTCTCTCTGTGTCCCCTCCCTCCTCTCTCTCCCTCCCTTTCTCCCTTCCCTCTCTCCCTTCCTCTCTCTCTCCTCCCTCCCTCCTCCCTCCCTCCCTCCCTTCTTCTCCCTCCCTCTCCCCTCTCTCCTCCCTCTCTTCCTTCCCCTTCCTCCCTTCTCTTCTCTTCTCCTCTCTCTCCTCCTCCCTCTCTCTCTCTCTTCTCTCTGTCCCTCTCTCTCTGCTCCTCCCTCTCCTCTCTCTCTCTCTGTCCCTCCCTCCTCTCCTCTGTCTCCTCCCTCTCTCCTCTGTCCCTCCCTCTCTCCTTCAACCCTCCCTCTCTCTCTCCCTCTGCCCCTCTCCCTCTGTCCCTCCCTCTCCTGTCCCTCCCTCTCTCCCTTTCTGTCCCTCCCCTCTCCCTCCGCCTTCTCTCTCTCTCGCCCCTCCTCTCTCTCTCTCTCTCACCTCTGGGCCTCTCTCTCTCTCTCTCTCTCTGTGTCTCTTCCTTCTTCTCTCTCCCTCCCCTCTCTCTCCCTCCCTCCTCCCTCCCTTCTCCCTCCCTCTCTCTCTTTCCTCCCTCCCTCCCTCCCTCCCTCCCTCCCTCCCTCCCCCTCCCTCTCTCTCTGTCCCTCTCTCTCTCTGTCCCTCCCTCCTCTCTCTCTCTGTCCCTCCCCTCTCCCTCTTGTCCTTCCTCTCCCTCTGCCTCCCTCTCTCCTCTGTCCTCTCCCTCTCCTGTCCCTCCCTCTCTCCCCTGTCCTCCTCTCTCTCCCAACCCTCCCTCTCTCTCTCTTATCCTCCCCTCTCTCTGTCCCTCCCCTCTCTCTCTCTCTGTCCCTCCCTCCT
>NW_025535750.1:0-82941 GCF_020615455.1 Coregonus clupeaformis | reverse complement strand
GGTGGAGGGATGGAGAGGTGGGGGAGGGAGGAGGTGGGAGAGGTGGGGGGAGAGAGGAAGAGGTGGAGGGAGAGAGGAAGAGGTGGGGGGGATGGGAGGGAGGGAGGGAGGGTGGAGGGATGGAGGGGGTGGAGGGGGTGGAGGGAGGGAGGGATGGAGAGAGGGAGGGAGAGGTGGAGATTGAGCATAGTGCAATATCAAAAGTAGTGCACTATATAGGGAAAAGGGTGTCATTTGAGAGTACGTACTCTATACACTGTGTAGTAACATAGGACCTTAGAGCTTATTGACATAGGATCTGTCTCTCTCTCTAACACACACACACACAGACACACACAAACACACACACACACACACACACACACACCTTAACAGCGGTGACTACACTACATTTACAACTTGCGGTAACTCTCTGTGGTTCTAAATCAATAGTTGTTTAGTGGTCGGAAACATTAACTTGCTTGACCATGATGTAGGTCATGTCTGTTACATAGAATATGCATTGTGGACTTAACTGGACAGAAGTTGCTCTCCGGTTTTGTGATAAAACAAAGGTGTGGTTGAATTTATTCTGCCACTGTGTCTTCTTATTGTCTCGGCCTTTAGGCCTACAGTCTATTTCACGGTCACAAGGCATATGAATTAACAGTGATTTTACGCACGCACCTCTACTGGTGTGACCTCATAATAGGCGTGGATGCAATTTGGACACCCAAGCTTTAGGCTTCTGTAGGGCTGAACCTGCCGAGTTGATGAATGAGCTTCGAATGTTTTAATTATAGGCTATGCCCGGCCTTTTCTCCGTTTATTTTACAAGTTGTATCATGTTAAATATCAGCCACTATCGAGAGCCACCGTCAGTAAAACCCACATACATTTATAACTGTCACTTTAGTGTTCGTTTTCTTCAATTTGTAGCTTACATTTTGCATATTTTTTTGCGTCGTGTGTAAAGGTTCTCCAAACCAGTTTTTTTTATGATTCATACATACTTTCTTAACCCTAAAATGTGCCTAAATAATCTACAAAATCCGAGTATTTTTAATATTCTCAACCCGTTCTCTCGATGTATTCTAGTCTGTCGAAAAAAATATAATTAAAGGTACACCGTACTTAAAGGCTTAAAATATATGTACTGAAAACGCTATTTAATGAAAACTCCACCAGAAAATCTGTTGGCCAGCAAGTGAGAGTGTTTTCAGCGGTTGAATTACATTTATTCAGCGCACGCAAGGGAACCACGCCTGCAAAACCCGTTATGCAACTTAATAAGGTAAAGTCTGAATAGAAACTATGAGCAGTGCGTAGGAAAGAAGTGCATAAGAAAGGCGTAATTCATAAGTTGGAATAGTGGAGAGGGAGGGAGAGGTGGAGGGAGGGAGGGAGAGGTGGAGGGAGGGAGAGAGAGGTGAAGGGAGGGAGGGAGGGAGGGAGGGAGGGAGGGAGGGAGGGAGGGGGTGGAGGGAGGGAGGGAGGGGTGGAGGGAGGGAGGGGTGGAGGGAGGGAGGGAGGGGGGGAGGGAGGGAGAGAGGGAGGGAGAGGTGGAGGGAGGGAGAGAGGGAGGGAGAGGTGTCAAAGGACACCAGAAACAAAATTGTAGACCTGCACCAGGCTGGGAAGACTGAATCTGCAATAGGTAAGCAGCTTGGTTTGAAGAAATCAACTGTGGGAGCAATTATTAGGAAATGGAAGACATACAAGACCACTGATAATCTCCCTCGATCTGGGGCTCCACGCAAGATCTCACCCCGTGGGGTCAAAATGATCACAAGAACGGTGAGCAAAAATCCCAGAACCACACGGGGGGACCTAGTGAATGACCTGCAGAGAGCTGGGACCAAAGTAACAAAGCCTACCATCAGTAACACACTACGCCGCCAGGGACTCAAATCCTGCAGTGCCAGACGTGTCCCCCTGCTTAAGCCAGTACATGTCCAGGCCCGTCTGAAGTTTGCTAGAGTGCATTTGGATGATCCAGAAGAGGATTGGGAGAATGTCATATGGTCAGATGAAACCAAAATAGAACATTTTGGTAAAAACTCAACTCGTCGTGTTTGGAGGACAAAGAATGCTGAGTTGCATCCAAAAAACACCATACCTACTGTGAAGCATGGGGGTGGAAACATCATGCTTTGGGGCTGTTTTTCTGCAAAGGGACCAGGACGACTGATCCGTGTAAAGGAAAGAATGAATGTGGCCATGTATCGTCAGATTTTGAGTGAAAACCTCCTTCTATCAGCAAGGGCATTGAAGATGAAACGTGGCTGGGTCTTTCAGCATGACAATGATCCCAAACACACCGCCCGGGCAACGAAGGAGTGGCTTCATAAGAAGCATTTCAAGGTCCTGGAGTGGCCTAGCCAGTCTCCAGATCTCAACCCCATAGAAAATCTTTGGAGGGAGTTGAAAGTCCGTGTTGCCCAGCGACAGCCCCAAAACATCACTGCTCTAGAGGAGATCTGCATGGAGGAATGGGCCAAAATACCAGCAACAGTGTGTGAAAACCTTGTGAAGACTTACAGAAAACGTTTGACCTGTGTCATTGCCAACAAAGGGTTTATAACAAAGTATTGAGAAACTTTTGTTATTGACCAAATACTTATTTTCCAACATAATTTGCAAATAAATTCATTAAAAATCCTACAATGTGATTTTCTGGAAAAAAAATTCTAATTTTGTCTGTCATAGTTGACGTGTACCTATGATGAAAATTACAGGCCTCTCTCATCTTTTTAAGTGGGAGAACTTGCACAATTGGTAGCTGACTAAATACTTTCCCCCCCCACTGTATGTAAAGAAAAAAGTATTTAATAAGATTATTTCATTCATTCAGATCTAGGATGTGTTATTTTAGTGTTCCCTTTATTTTTTTGAGCAGTGTATATTTGTTTTTAAACATTTAATCGCAGTGTTGTCAATATACATATTTTTTCTTCATTTAGTGAATTTTATTTTTTTATTTTTTATTTCACCTTTATTTAACCAGGTAAGCCAGTTGAGAACAGGTTCTCATTTACAACTGCGACCTGGCCAAGATAAAGCAAAGCAGTGCGATAAAAACAACAACACAGAGTTACATATGGGGTAAAAAACATAAAGTCAAAAATACAACAGAAAATATATATACAGTGTGTGCAAATGTAGCAAGTTATGGAGGTAAGGCAATAAATAGGCTATAGTGCAAAATAATTACAATAGTATTAACACTGGAATGCTAGATGTGCAAGAGATTATGTGCAAATAGAGATACTGGGGTGCAAAAGAGCAAAATAAATAACAATATAGGGATGAGGTAGTTGGGTGGGCTAATTTCAGATGGGCTGTGTACAGGTGCAGTGATCGGTAAGGTGCTCTGACAACTGATGCTTAAAGTTATTGAGGGAGATAAGAGTCTCCAGCTTCAGAGATTTTTGCAATTCGTTCCAGTCATTGGCAGCAGAGAACAATAACATGACTCATTTCTTTATTTTATTCAGTTCAATCCAGTTCAATTAAACTGAGTCCAATCCATTCAATTCAATTCAACAGAGTCCAATCAAATCAATTCCAATCCATTCAATATGATTCAATTCAGTTCTTACTGGCGATTTCCAGAGAGGTGTAGGTGTGTCCGCAAATGTTGTCATTTATTAAAACTGAACTTGACATGACAATGTGCTAATCCTCCTGCAACCTTTAGACCATGCGTGCTCACAGTTTCTAGTGGTTGAAGTCTTGCATTGCAAGAAGGCAAAAGTAGCCTAGTAGCTTTGTGCAGATGGGGAATATATGACGAGACTCTTATTCAGAACAAAACAACCGGTAGCCCTAGCTAAATATAATAACAAGATGCAATCATTTGCTGTTAGTGAGAAGAGCGAAAATCGATGTATCTTTACATTCTAAAATAATTAGAAATATACATATATTTCCTGTTTTTATTTCATTTCCATGATCATTACAGAATAAAGCCTATACTCGCCAAAAAGCCTATAGGCCTACAACAAGTTAGGATTGGCTACCATTCGTCCCATCTCTCATTTAATAGGACCCACTTCACAGTAGTAAATAGATCAGCTACAGTATTTCCAGCAGCCTATTTTGCTCTATGCGATCCGATCCGAAGCGCAGTTTAACTTTAGAACAGACGATTCACCTTTACCATTGACGTTTATAGGCTAAGCCAGAATACTGAAACGTGACATTTCTTGCGTAGACAATATTTCATTTATAAACATAATACATTATCATAATCATTGCATAATAAATTCCTCACCTTTTCTGGCCATGATGAGTTCATATTCCCGATGTAGCCATACAACAAATTACCATGCGCATTTCTCATTTAATTGGGGCTATCAGAGAGGCTATTATTTAAAGTGTTTGCTCTATGCAGATGACAGGGTGCGCGGCGCGGTTTATAACATACAGCAGAATGGAACAGGTGAACAGACAGATTATCTTTTGTATTGAAGTGTGTAGGCTACCAATAAACTCTAGTTTATTTTTATTTTTTCGAGTAGACAATGTTTCAGAATTTGTGTGCAGGGCAGCATATTTAGTTTCGGGAAAAAGTGAATGCAAAACATTACTGCATTCCAACGATCTGTTTACAGGTCCACAACAATTTGCAATTGTTTTTGTCTTTTAGAAACGGTCAGATAGACCTACAGCAAATGTTACTGTAAAATAAAACATTCTGCCAACACCTCCAAAGACATTTGAAGTTCTCCATGGATATGTTCTTTAGATATACTGTCTGGGCCTAATTCCAATACTTCCCAACTATACAGCAAATAAGGTCGTTATTGTCACCATGAAGGGTGAATGATGGGCGTATTTCACGTGGAGTTATAACGCTCATTGTTACTCATCAAACCACAACTGAGTGAGACAAATAAAACCTTTGTGGTTTGATGAGTAAAAATAAAAATATAGTTACAAAGAGACCATTAGAACAATTCAAGTTACTTTAGCGATGACAAATATACTTTGAAGTGTTCTAATGGTCCTCTCTTTGTAGCTATGCTTTTTATTTTTACTAATCAAACCACAACTGAGTGAGACAAATAAAACCTTTTGGTTGAATTCAATATCTGACACTAGCAGTAGGCAATACTCACCAATACGCCATCCATCCTCAACAGCTCCCCCTGTAGGCGGATCGGCAACATTGCTGTTCTGCAGAATGAACAAGTCGTGCTTTCCACCTGGGCACTATATTCAACAGCGTCTTTTGCACCTAACATCACATATCACCTGCTCATTAAGAGTAGAAGCCTTCTCTGTTCACATAGCCTAGTTGAACTCGTTTTGGGATGGTGCTTTTATGGCGATGTGGGGGCCGTCTATTTCTCCGTTCGTATTTGGGAACCCATTGATGGCAAAGAAACCCCTCAACCTGTTGCGCGATATTGGAAATTGTATGTTACAGTACCTTTTGCTGATGATTGCGTCCAAAACATTGGCTCATCGAGGGATGTGAGATGCCGCCGCTGGCCGATCAGCAAGCTCCGGCTGAAAAGTGCCCTGTTGCCAAAAACCCGAGGATGGATAACACTTTGACGCGCACCCGAATGGCATGGGTTTGCCTTTCTAAAGTAGGTCTTAAATCCTCTCAAAGATCCTATAAGATTGGTTTTGGGAAACGATATCTGATGAGCCAATCTGTACTTTCTGCTAAAAATCCCACCTGTCTCTAAAAACGTGCTCTCTGTGAAATGCAGCGGTGCCAGATCTTCCAACAGAGCAAGATCAGCCATCTCTCATTGGATTTCCATTATCTCAGTCTTTTATAGGATTTACACAATAGTTTCACTTTCACACGTACCTCTAATTTAACAAATTACTGTACTTTATATGGATTATTATCGTTACAAATGCACCGATGTGGTCAAATTATATTTAGCCTGTCAAGCCGTTGCATGAATTCACAATGTCAATACAATAAAATAAATAAAATAATGTCATTATTACTCTCACAATTAAACACATTTTCAACATACAGTATATTTTCCCCGTTCTACGCTTGACAAGCAGTTCCCTTATTCCACCACTTGGCACTGATCGTGGTCATGGGGCTGAACACTCTCAAGCCAACATTTATATTGATCAATCTCACAACTATCTAGTAATCATTACTTATAATGCTGTTAACAAATGTCGATGGTATAATATTATTTGTGCTATAAAGGCGGTTGACTTTATTGCTTTTTTCATATTGTTAAACAACATTCTAAGTCTGCTAACATTTCCTAATTAAATGTTACGAATTTCAGTATAAAAGAAATCACTATCATCATTGATCTACAATAAGAGGTAGACCCGTTCCTCTACTTCATTATAAATGGACTTCCTGTTTCAACACAGTGGGAGGATTCAACACCCATAGGTTCATGTAAAGTCTTCATCCACTTAATACAAGTATTCAGCCTATAAGTTAAGATTCTATCTAGTAAAACTGAAATTACATTCTTTAATTTAAAAAGGTGATGTTTTGCAGTGCTACCAGGAGAGGGCAGTGTGACACAACAACCAGGTTTGGCAGAAGGACTCCAGACCAGTGGTTCCCAACCTGTGGTCCTTGGGGGTGGTGCAGGTGGTCCTCAATTACTTTTAGATTGTAGTATTTTATTATTCAAAAATAATAACAGTTGGGAGTATTAATGGTATTATAAGCAATTTTACATTCCTTTTCACAATGCAAATACTTTCTAATAATATTAATAATAGACCTTTACAGGCTTTGTTACATTGCAATATATTTGATGTGAAAAAAAATCAGCGACTCCGTGAATGGTGGTCCTCAAGAGCTTTGGACGGTGATTTGATGGTCTCCAGAATGGGAAAGTTTGGGAACCGCTGAGCTAGACAGTCACATCTGTGTGGTAACATGATAGGATGGAAAACCAATGATATACAATGATTCTGCTAACCCAAAACAGACTGATTATAATGTATAGTATATGACGTTACATTGAACTAATCACAGTAATCAGAGACCAACTCACACACAGTATATACAAAGACACACACACACAAAATAAATTCCTTTTAATTGACATGTACAACATGTATTTGACAGGGATACTGCACATCAATCAACATTTCTGTAAATGTGCCAGATTTAGCTGTAGTCCCTGGGCAGGTAGATACACATAGAAAAATACAACGTTATAAAACATTTACTAAAACATTGGGTATAGATGGGGGCTGATTGGTCCTTCAGCCTCTCAAGTCATTGGTAAAGGGGAGAGAGGTTGAACAGCTCCTTATATGTCCTTCAGCCTCTCAAGTCATTGGTAAAGGGGAGAGAGGTTGAACAGCTCCTTATATGTCCTTCAGCCTCTCAAGTCATTGGTAAAGGGGAGAGAGGTTGAACAGCTCCTTATATGTCCTTCAGCCTCTCAAGTCATTGGTAAAGGGGAGAGAGGTTGAACAGCTCCTTATATGTCCTTCAGCCACTCTCAAGTCATTGGTAAAGGGGTGAGAGGTTGAACAGCTCCTTATATGTCCTTCAGCCACTCTCAAGTCATTGGTAAAGGGGTGAGAGGTTGAACAGCTCCTTATATGTCCTTCAGCCACTCTCAAGTCATTGGTAAAGGGGAGAGAGGTTGAACAGCTCCTTATATGTCCTTCAGCCACTCTCAAGTCATTGGTAAAGGGGAGAGAGGTTGAACAGCTCCTTATATGTCCTTCAGCCACTCTCAAGTCATTGGTAAAGGGGAGAGAGGTTGAACAGCTCCTTATATGTCCTTCAGCCACTCTCAAGTCATTGGTAAAGGGGTGAGAGGTTGAGCAGCTCCTTATATGTCCTTCAGCCACTCTCAAGTCATTGGTAAAGGGGTGATAGGTTGAACAGCTCCTTATATGTCCTTCAGCCACTCTCAAGTCATTGGTAAAGGGGTGAGAGGTTGAACAGCTCCTTATATGTCCTTCAGCCACTCTCAAGTCATTGGTAAAGGGGTGAGAGGTTGCACCGCTCCTTATATGTCCTTCAGCCACTCTCAAGTCATTGGTAAAGGGGAGAGAGGTTGAACAGCTCCTTATATGTCCTTCAGCCACTCTCAAGTCATTGGTAAAGGGGTGAGAGGTTGAACAGCTCCTTATATGTCCTTCAGCCACTCTCAAGTCATTGGTAAAGGGGAGAGAGGTTGAACAGCTCCTTATATGTCCTTCAGCCACTCTCAAGTCATTGGTAAAGGGGAGAGAGGTTGAACAGCTCCTTATATGTCCTTCAGCCACTCTCAAGTCATTGGTAAAGGGGTGAGAGGTTGCACAGCTCCTTATGTCTTTCAATGGTCAATGTGATCTCACTGAGAAAACTGCTGATAGACTGAGGTGGTTGTGTTGATATCCAGCCCCTCTCATTAACCTCTATCAGGCCAACACTGTACAATATATTCATAAAATACATTTCTGTGGTTTTAAGTTGAATGCCAAATTCTCAGAGCCATTTTCCCGGACACATTCACAGTGAGTATGCAAATACAGTAAGTAAATTCCAATAACATCACAATACATGCTTACAATGCGTATACAATGAAATTTAAAATCTACAGTTTAAAATACACAGACATCAGGTAGGTAGGTGTGTTGGTGTGAGAGAGAGACAGAGTTGTATCAACATGTTCTGCTAGATAGGGGTCCAGCTAGGTACCTAGTGGAGGACTAACTGACCCTCCTGCTAGATAGGGGTCTAGCTAGGTACCTAGTGGAGGACTAACTGACCCTCCTGCTAGATAGGGGTCCAGCTAGGTACCTAGTGGAGGACTAACTGATCCTCCTGCTAGATAGGGGTCCATACCTAGGTACCTAGTGGAGGACTAACTGACCCTCCTGCTAGATAGGGGTCCAGCTAGGTACCTAGTGGAGGACTAACTGACCCTCCTGCTAGATAGGGGTCCAGCTAGGTACCTAGTGTAGGACTAACTGATCCTCCTGCTAGATAGGGGTCCAGCTAGGTACCTAGTGGAGGACTAACTGACCCTCCTGCTAGATAGGGGTCCAGCTAGGTACCTAGTGGAGGACTAACTGACCCTCCTGCTAGAAGATCCACACCTCCAGGAGGCTGCAGAAGGAGAGAGGCTGTGTGGCTGGACCTTTGGTTAGTTTATTGCTATTATAGTGGTCATGTTTGATTGACATTTTCTGTACATTTTTAGGAGCCTGAATTAAAGCAACAGACAACAAGACCATGTTGAACCACCCTGCCTGTCTATTCTGCCTGGTCTCCCCACACCCAGGGGTTGGCTACAACTTTAGATCTGAAGCTGTGTCCAAAGATAGGGGTCCAGCTCCCCAAGAAGGTTGATCATCCTGGAACATGACTCAGTTCCTTTTCTCAACACCATGTCGATGATGTCACGTGCCTTCTCTGCCCTCACAGCTATCACCTTTACTGACTCCATTTCCTCCTGGTTGATGACTGTGTGTTGCAGGAGTCCGTCCAGCAGACCTTCCAGGACAGGTCCTGACACTCGTCTCACAAACTCTGTCCGTACAGAACGCAGCTGCTGCGCTGTAGAACCAGTCAGACTGCTCTCAGCCGGACGCCCTGCCCCTAACACAGCACCTGAGAGAGGCAGGTTATAAAATAACTACATTTTTTAATTCACATTTCAGACATTTAGAAACAGACTTCTTTCAGAGTGACCTACAATAAGTCTTCATTGTATTATTCATCTTTCCATTAAGAACACATTCTGTAACAATAACAACCTGAATCAATGAACACATCACACCACTACTGTTTCATTCATATTTAGGGTTGGTTTTCACAGACGTAGAAAAACAGGCTGGGGCATTCAGAACCAGGCTAATCTACATCAAGTCCTGGAGGAGATGTCATTGGGGCATTCAGAACCAGGCTAATGTACATCAAGTCCTGGAGGAGATGTCATTGGGCATTCAGAACCAGGCTAATCTACATCAAGTCCTGGAGGAGATGTCATTCAGAACCAGGCTAATCTACATCAAGTCCTGGAGGAGATGTCATTCAGAACCAGGCTAATCTACATCAAGTCCTGGAGGAGATGTCATTCAGAACCAGGCTAATCTACATCAAGTACTGGAGGAGATGTCATTGATCTTGAAGACAGCCTTTTATAATCAGGACTAGTCCAACAGTAAACCATGTCGACTGGCCCTCAAGCCATTGGTTTGTACCTCTCATGTTTACTTACTAGTTGAATGGGTTTCAGGGATGTATTCATCTGAAAGAAACAAAAAGAGGTTATAATCACTAAATAGCATCTGTCAGAAAATAACAGAGTTATGATTGACATATTCTCCTACCTGTTGGTACCATATCTCTCCATACTGTCCTCTCATCATCCCCGATTAACTCCATCTCAATGTCAACCCCTGTGTTTCTCATAACCATCTTACAACAGCTTGGTGTGGTGTCTGCAGGTAACAGCTGAATCTTCTGTAGAAGGTCATATATTGCAACGATTGAGACGACAGACAGAGAGAGAGAGAGAGAGAATGAAATATAATGATATTCCAGTTATTCATATATAATATGACAGATTCATGTCCTCAGCCTGCTAAAACTGCACCTCTGGATTGATGGAGGAGGAATGGGGATTCTTGAGTGCAAACCAACTGTTCAGCTTTAAGGACCCGTTTGGACTTGACAGGACCAATTCTGAATATCCTTGGGACACCTGATGTTTCTCCCGGTCCCGAACAGCCTACAAAATGAGCAGTGTGTTAGTCAGTCTGAACAATGTAGTCTCTTAATTTACACAACATGCAGCTAACTGAGAAACCAATTTTGGTCATAGTTTCTATTGTATCACTGTATTAATGAATGCCACGACATAAATAGATTTCTCACAGAGCTGCATGTTGTCTTTGTAATCTATAGATTTTCAACAAACTATCAGCTTTCCTTTAGTAAGTTTCAACATACTGTTGTCACTTCAATGATGGTGCCTCACCTCTTTCTGACTGGAGTTTCTGAGGAGCATGTACAGCCGTGAAATTACTGTTGCCTTTTTTACTGCCATATAGAGGACCACGTCACAGTGGACATCTACGTTCCAAAAAAAGATATAGCTCAGTATAACAGCGATAGGTGAGAACTTGGGATGGAGAATCTTAGCATGGAATCTGGTGACCTCATGCACTTCCTCAACAGACACTCCATGTTCCTCTACATGAAGAATCTTCATCTCATTCCTCAGGGAAGGGTTGGTCCCTGAACAACACAATAAAAAGGAGACAGAAAGACAAATATTGTATTATTCATCCAACTAAAACCCAAAGAATATGCAGTATCAGATCACAGTAAATAAACTCCTAGAATATTCATTAATTAATTCAGGAAGTGAAACTCAGTTACATGGAAATGTCTTTCTGAATACTATGTGAATATGGTTTTACCTAAACAGACAAAGTGTGGCAGATGAACTTCTTCCAGTTCACCTAACTCCATAGTGATGTCCAGCAATGGACCACCTTGTCCGTACTGCATGTCTTTCAGAAGTTGACTGTAGGGTTCCCAGTTCCTGAAGTGATACTTCAGAATGACATCTCTCTCACACACCCAGCGGAGCCCAGACACTGTGCACTCATAACGCCCTTTGGGTGTCCTGTGCCTGAGGGCAACAACAAGATATGGTAGAGAGGGTCAATCGTCAAATGGAGAGGTTGGATTAGAAGCCTATTCCCAAAGGTAATGGGGAAATACACTAGCAAGTGGAATTAAATGTTAAAAGTAGTTATTTTACCTGAACATTGTCACTCCCTGGACAGTGGAAGTCAAGGGTTCAATCTGAAGCCAGTGTGTGGATTCCTGAACAAGGACAAGCATGTCAGTTATACATATGGGGCCAGTTTCCTGGACACAGATTGAGTCTAGTGCTGGACTTAAAGCATGATCAGTGGAAGTTTCAATAGAAAGTTCTTTAAGGTCCAGGACTAGGCTTAATCTGTGTCCGGGAAACTGGCCCATTAACCAAAGGAACTAATCTAATGTATTTATTCAATGTTACATGGAATGCTGGTATGACAACAGCTAAAATCCTGCATGCCTACAAGCAGAACACAGGACTGTCTATATCCCAGTATGAATGGTTGGTCAGTACACACCTGGCTTTCAGACTGTGTATATATTACTAAAGCAGAACACAGGACTGTCTATATCCCAGTATGAATGGTTGGTCAGTACACACCTGGCTTTGAGACTGTGTTTATATTACTAAAGCAGAACACAGGACTGTCTATATCCCAGTATGAATGGTTGGTCAGTACACACCTGGCTTTCAGACTGTGTTTATATTACTAAAGCAGAACACAGGACTGTCTATATCCCAGTATGAATGGTTGGTCAGTACACACCTGGCTTTCAGACTGTGTTTATATTACTAAAGCAGAACACAGGACTGTCTATATCCCAGTATGAATGGTTGGTCAGTACACACCTGGCTTTCAGACTGTGTTTATATTACTAAAGCAGAACACAGGACTGTCTATATCCCAGTATGAATGGTTGGTCAGTACACACCTGGCTTTCAGACTGTGCCTGACTCCTGAAGGTATGTAAAAGTGAGAATTGACATTATGACTTACCTCAACATGGTCACAAGTCTTACAGCTCTGAGGAATCCCTGAAGTCAAAAGTAGTTGTTATTTAAAATGGACAATCTCATGTAATAATTAATTAATCATTATTAAATAGACTTGTAATAAAAATGTATATAAGTGAGCAACAGTCTCATTAGCACACATTAGTGTTATATTAATGAATGTTTGTGGAAGCAGGAAACAACATGGTTCTGGTCCATGTTTTGTAGATGTTGGGGGCCTGATTTCTGGTAGATCCCAGGATGAGAGCTTAAAGGTAGAGTCAGCTAAATGATGTTGTACGAGCAGCACCGCAGATATTGTGATGAGCAAGATGCCTGACTTCTCTCTCACACAGTATCTGCCCATGTGCACGGGTTCTCTTCACTCTCTTACAGCGTGGTAGCCACGGGACCAAAACAGAGAAGTTTAGCATCGCGCACCAACACTCTTAGTTGTTGTAGAAGTTTACCCACTATGCTGTTTACTTTGTGCATCTACATCATATTGCTGACTCTACCTTTAAGTTTGTTTTGACCAAATAGATCATG
The DNA here is from genome assembly GCF_020615455.1 of Coregonus clupeaformis. Lineage (NCBI taxonomy): Eukaryota > Metazoa > Chordata > Actinopteri > Salmoniformes > Salmonidae > Coregonus > Coregonus clupeaformis. The sequence continues at coordinate 69,838 of NW_025535750.1, read as the reverse complement.
ATTGTGTTCCTTGCCTGGGACTCAAGAACGCTTTAATCGTATTTTGATTTTAAAACAATTATCAGTTAACACTCACATATCTGGTCTCTGGTGTTCTCAGGTCCAGGCTTGATACAACACTCTCCACCATGGTCTCTGCTGTTGGGAAAGCAGATGGATAGACTGTGATTAAACTAAATACAACTTATAAAGGCTTTATATAGCATACATACAGTCTTCATAAGCAATACAAAGGGTGTATAAAGGGTGACAGAACAGCTCCCTATGTAGGGTGCATTGCCTAATGTGACATAACACTATGTCAACTTCCATGAAGTCAATACTGATGGTGACATTACAGGTGACATTGCTTATCTTGATGAAAGCCCCTAGAGACGTGAAGTCACCAGGTATCATTTTAACAGGTTCTGATGCCCTCTTGTGGTTAGAGTGAAACTGACACTACAGTGAGACATAGGAGAGGAAACATCTGTACATCCAACAGAACACATTAAAAACACACCACCACCACTAATCTAACTGTCTGTAGGTCCAACAGAACACATTAAAACACACCACTACTACTAATCTAACTGTCTGTAGGTCCAACAGAACACATTAAAACACACCACTACTACTAATCTAACTGTCTGTAGGTCCAACAGAACACATTAAAACACACCACTACTACTAATCTAACTGTCTGTAGGTCCAACAGAACACATTAAAACACACCACTACTACTAATCTAACTGTCTGTAGGTCCAACAGAACACATTAAAACACACCACTACTACTAATCTAACTGTCTGTAGGTCCAACAGAACACATTAAAACACACCAATACTAATCTAATTGTAGGAATGATTCCAGAGGAAAACACATGATAAAACATTGCTATGACTCACCTTTGAATGTGTTGGTCATCTATCTGACACAGGGTCACTGAGGAGGAGGAGAAAGCCCCAATCCCAAACCCAACCCCAGGATAGAGGGGTTCAGTGAATGTGGTGTGTTCTGTGTAAAGGTGTGTCAGTGTACCAGAGGAGGACACACTATAGAAGGACAAAGTACCAGCTGGCCAGTCCAGATACACTCCAACTCTGTTAGAAACAGGACCAGGGATGGATCTGATGACTGCAGAATGGTAAAAGTCATATTCACTGTCAGAGCATAATAAAGCCCAGGACTTCCTATTGTATCCAATACAACTGTCATCCTCTCCCTTCCTCTGTATTCCTTTGTACACCACACCAATGCCAGCCCAGTCACCATCCTTCTCCACCTCCCAGTAATAACGAGATCCAGATAAGACTTCTCTGCAGAGAACTTGGGGAAGACTGTCAAATCTGTCTGGATGGTCTTCATAATGCTGCTTCTCCTCCACCCGTGTCACCTTCCTGTTCCCCTCAGACAGTATCAGGTGTGGGTTTGCTGTATTTGGGTCCAGGGTGAGATGACAGGCATCTGTAGACAAAAGGAGAGTTTAATCAAACCACATCTTCATATAAAATGTTGTTTTGTAGGTAGAGAACAAGTATTGATTAGTTACTATGTTACTGTAGTTCTGAATATGTAGTTAATTAGGATTGAAGAGACTTACATTTCCTCACCCCTGATTTCAGCCTGAACTCTCCACCATGATCCACACTGTAGGAGAAACAGGTTATTGACTGACAAAGACCTAATACAGCAGTCAACATTTAAACCATATTGTTGTGTTCTGGTGCACTATCCAAGTTCATTACTAGAGACATACAGGTATTCTGTCCTACCTACTGCATACAGAACAGAGTACAATTCATTACTAGAGACATACAGGTATTCTATCCTACCTACTGCATACAGAACAGAGTACAATTCATTACTAGAGACATTCAGGTATTCTTTCCTACCTACTGCATACAGAACAGAGTACAATTCCAACAGGATATCAGAGATGCAGAAGAAGAGTATTCATGTGGTGATGATGTATGCTGTGTTGGAGTGCTAAGCCTGCTGGGTAAACGTCTCCTGTATTCTACCATCATGTCCTCATGTTACTGAACCTACTACACTACATAGGACACAACCACTGCTCACACTATTAGGACATCTATTCTGACTTACTTCAGCTTCATCAGTTTATCTGTGGGATCCACCAGAGCAGCTGAAAGCAGTCCCCCCTGCAGAGTCTCCTGGGTGATTGTAGCTCAGGTCCAGCTCTTTCAGGTGGGAGGGGTTTGACCTCAGAGCTGAAGACAGAGCAGCACAGCCCTCCTCTGTGACCAGACAGCCAGACAGCCTACAGAGAGACACAACAGCTGTCTAGGTTGGTGGACTGGTGTCAATCATATTGTAGGACACCCATATATTTGTCCATGACACAAACATTGTGATGAAACATTAGATTTTTGTTTTACTAAGCTCAGTACCGACCTGACTGAAACAGCTGTACTTACCCCAGTGTGTGTAGTTTACAGTCTGGATCCTCCAGTCCAGCAGACAGCAGTGTAACTCCTGAGTCCTGCAGGTCATTGTCTCTCAGCTCCAGTTGTTTCAGTTGTGAGTTGGGTGAACTCAGGACTGAGGCCAGATCTGAACAGCAACCCTCTGTCAGACCACACTGACCTAGACTAGAGGGCAGAAGAGCACATGATTAACAAATGTTTAAAACATCCACATAATAACTCATACTGAAGAAAGTTAACTCACACTAGTGTCTGTATGTTGCAGAGTGGACTGGTTAGTCCAACACAGAGCAGCTCCACTCCTCTGTCTCCCAGGTCATTGTAGCTGAGGTCCAGTTCTCTCAGGGGGGAGTTTGGTGTCTGCAGAGCTGAGGCCAGAGTCTTACAGGATGTATATCTGAGTTTACAGTCAGCCAGTCTGGAGAGAGGATATATAGTGATACACTGTTAAATATGCAAAGCTTTAAGAATAATGAGATGCATTAAGACAATAACAGAAGGACACTTGATTAACCAATGTTAAAAATATACTAACTCACTCAAGACATTTAACCTTAGTTTGATATATTTATCACATTTTATGTATGTTTCTGCATATTTACCAAGACGTTCAAATAATGTTAAAAACATACACATACTAACTACATACATAATATATAAACACTCACAGTGGATACTGAAGATAGTTAACTCACACTAGTGAGTGTATGTTGCAGAGTGGACTGGTTAGTCCAACACAGAGCAGCTCCACTCCTCTGTCTCCCAGGTCATTGTATTTGAGGTCCAGTTCTCTCAGGGGGGAGTTTGGTGTCTGCAGAGCTGAAGCCAGAGTCTCACAGGATTCATATGTGAGTTCACAGCGATCCAGTCTGGAGAGAGGAGATAATCAGTTAGATATACAAATCCTTCAGAATAATGATAATGTATACATCAACTCAATAACAGAACTTACAGTGCTCTCTTGCAGGTTTTCACTACCGGCAGCAACCTCTGATAACCTGTCTCTGATGTGGTGTATGTCTTCAGGTCAAACTCCTCCAGCACCTCCTCTGACATCAGTAACAGGTAGGCCAGGGCTGAACATTGGTCAGGTTCTAGCTCTGTTTCTGAAAGAGTTCCTGATCGCAGGGAGGTTTGCATGTCTTCAACTAGAGAGTTGGCACCAAGTTCATTCAGACAGTGGAACAAGTTGATGATCCTTTGTGGTGAGGATTCCCTTTTGATCTTGTCTGAAAGGTACCTGACTGTTCTCTCAACTGTTTCCTCATTGCTCTGTGTTGTACTTCCTGTCTGTGTCAGAAGGCCTCGTAACAGATTCTGATTGGACTCCAGTGAGAGACCCAGAAGGAAGCGGAGGAACAGGTCCAGGTGTCCATTCTCACTCTTCAAGGCCTGGTCCACTGCTCTCCTGTGTAAGTCAGACAACTGGATTGACTCCTCATCTTCATCCTCACTAGTGGTGGAAAAAACATTTTCCTTCTTGTCCAGACATGATTCTAAAGCATGCACTGCTGCTAGAAACTCCTGCATGCTCAGATGCACAAAGCTGTAGACCTTCTCTTGGTTCAGCCCAGATTCTTCTTTAAAGATCTCTGTACACAATGCTGAGTACTCTGATGCCTCTGTGACATCAAGGCCACACTCTCTCAGGTCCTCCTCATAGAATATCAGGTTGCCCTTCTGCAGCTGTTGGAAAGCCAGCTTTGCCAGTTTCAGGATCATCTCTTTGTCTGACTGAGACAGTTCCTTTGGGTTTGTCTCTGTGGCTTTGTTGTACTTCTTGTTCTTCACAATGATTTGGATGTGCGTGAAGTGTGTGAACATCTGGGTCAGAGTTTTGGGGACTTCATCCTTCTCTGCCTCTTTCAGCATCATCTCAAGGACAGTGGCTGATATCCAACAGAAGACTGGCATGTGGCACATGATGTGGAGGCTCCTTGATGTCTTCATGTGTTTGATGATTTCATTGGCCAGATTCTGATCTGTGATTTTCTTCCTGAAGTACTCCTCCTTCTGTGGATCATTGAACCCTCGTACCTCTGTCACCTGGTCAACACACTCAGGAGGGATCTGATTGGCTGCTGCAGGCCGTGAGGTTATCCAGAGGAGAGCAGAGGGAAGCAGATTCCCCTTGATGAGGTTTGTCAGCAGCACGTCCACTGAGGTTGGCTTCGTGACATCACAGCACCTCTCATTGTTTTTGAAGTCTAGAGGAAGTCGACACTCATCCAGACCATCAAAAATGAAAACAGTTTTGGTTTCCCCATCTTCAATGCTGTCAATCTCTTTCAGCTCTGAGAAGTAGTGGGAAAGAAGTTGCATCAGACTGTATTGGTCCTTTTTCAGGTTCAGATCACGGAAAGGAAGAGGAAACATGAAATGAACGTCCTGATTTGCTTTTCCCTCTGCCCAGTCAAGGATGACCTTCTGCACAGAGACTGTTTTTCCAATGCCAGCGATTCCTTTTGTCAGCACAGTTCTGATAGGTTTGTCTTGTCCAGGTAAAGGCTTGAAGATGTCGTTGCATTTGATTGGTGTCTCTTGTGTGCTTTGTTTCTTGGATGCCATCTCTATCTGTCTCACCTCATGTTCATTATTGACCCCTCCACTTCCACCCTCTGTGATGTAGAGCTCTGTGTAGATGTCCTTTAACAGACTTTGGTTTCCATGGTGTCCAATTCCTTCAGATATGTGTTGATACTTGTGTTTCAGTTTAGCCTTAATGTCTTGTTGGACTGTCAGAAGAGTTTGACCTGTAGGAAAACAATGAGAGTTGGGACTCATAAATGCATGCATGTGTGTGTGTGTGTGTGTGTGTGTGTGTGTGTGTGTGTGTGTGTGTGTGTGTGTGTTTTTTAGAGGGGCCTTTGTACCGTTCTTTGTAATATTGTATGAAACACAGTCTTACTTCTTCTGTCCAGAAGGTTGTGTGTGATCTTTAATGCATCCTCACTGTCCAAACTCTCCACTTCCTTATTGTCATCTGGTAATGGTTCCTGGCTGAAAGCAGGTAGCTGATCACTCTTCATTGATAGCAGGCTGGGGGCAGGTGACTCTGCTCTGGGCTTCTGGACACTGAACAAAACAGGGAGGCAGATCACCTCATCAATATCTCATCAATACCTCATCTACATCATTTCAACAAGTGTATAGCTGAACTCATAGAAGTCCTGATGTTTCTTTATAAAGCTACAGTCTGCAATTGGTAAATCGGTTTTGGCCTTTTAAATGAATGATATAGGCCTACATTTGATGTAATTTGTGAACACTTTCTCTTCATTAGTTTGATATTTTTAAGAGAACTGTATATTATACAATTAATCTCTTACCTCTTAGAACTGGTGTCTTGAGTCATTTTAGAGGCAGTGGTCCCCTCCTCTCTCTCCCCAGAGAGACTCATTTTAGAGGCAGTGGTCCCCTCCTCTCTCTCCCCAGAGAGACTCATTTTAGAGGCAGTGGTCTCCTCCTCTCTCTCCCCAGAGAGACTCATTTTAGAGGCAGTGGTCCCCTCCTCTCTCTCCCCAGAGAGACTCCTTTTAGAGGCAGTGGTCTCCTCCTCTCTCTCCCCAGAGAGACTCATTTCCGAGTCACAGCTCACTTAGCTACACTAAGAAATAACAGAACAGTCAATATTTCCGAACATTAACAATGACAACACTTTTACTGTCTGTGGTCAAAGTTCAAACAGAGACTTCATGTTGCATTTAAACATGCACAGTCCAATGTGTTATTAATTTGATTTGATTTGACTTGGATCCCCATTAGCTGACTCCATAACAACAGCTAGTCTACCTGGTTGGATCCCCATTAGCTGACTCCATAACAACAGCTAGTCTACCTGGTTGGATCCCCATTAGCTGACTCCATAACAACAGCTAGTCTACCTGGTTGGATCCCCATTAGCTGACTCCATAACAACAGCTAGTCTACCTGGTTGGATCCCCATTAGCTGACTCCATAACAACAGCTAGTCTACCTGGTTGGATCCCCATTAGCTGACTCCATAACAACAGCTAATCTACCTGGTTGGATCCCCATTAGCTGACTCCATAACAACAGCTAGTCTACCTGGTTGGATCCCCATTAGCTGACTCCATAACAACAGCTAGTCTACCTGGTTGGATCCCCATTAGCTGACTCCATAACAACAGCTAGTCTACCTGGTTGGATCCCCCATTAACTGACCCCCATAACAACAGCTAGTCTACCTGGTTGGATCCCCATTAACTGACTCCATAACAACAGCTAGTCTACCTGGTTGGATCACCATTAGCTGACTTCATAACAACAGCTAGTCTACCTGGTTGGATCCCCATTAGCTGACTCCATAACAACAGCTAGTCTACCTGGTTGGATCCCCATTATCTGACTCCATAACAACAGCTAGTCTACCTGGTTGGATCCCCATTAGCTGACTCCATAACAACAGCTAGTCTACCTGGTTGGATCCCCATTAGCTGACTCCATAACAACAGCTAGTCTACCTGGTTGGATCTCCATTAGCTGACTCCATAACAACAGCTAGTCTAACTGGTTGGATCCCCATTAGCTGACTCCATAACAACAGCTAGTCTACCTGGTTGGATCCCCATTAGCTGACTCCATAACAACAGCTAGTCTACCTGGTTGGATCCCCATTAACTGACTCCATAACTCCTGGGGTCCAAACACAACTAAAATACATTACAGACATCAACTTTCCAGTTGACATTGAAAGACGGTAGAAAACATTATAAAACATTTACCAAGTAGACATTGCAGACAGTTAAAATAGCTGACAGGTATTTCTTCCTAACCCTTTAAGAGAATACAGCCTACACACCACTGCTTCTTGTTCTTATTTAGTAGTAGCCTACAAGGTGACACGCATTGCTTTGTTATGGGCAATTTTACGGTAACGGAATTACACTGAGACTCAGAGTTATCCCTTTAAAATGTATCCCAAACAAAAAGCATTTATTTTCTAAGTTTAGCTTTAGTTTTACTATTACAACAACTGTATATGCACAAGGACTCGTTCAAACAATTTACACAGAAACTGGAAGAACTGCAGATGCAAAGTTTGGTAACAGAATTACAGTAAAATCTCCCTCAGTTTTTTTATGCGACCACGTTTTCCAAAAACAAAAGATTTCTTCAGTAAAAAATGGGGTGTATATATTTTTTTTACTCAGACACCCGTGACCCATTCAAAACCATTTGGGTTGCGACCCACATTATACTGTCCTCTAGTGTACTGAACTCTAATCTACTGTACTATACTGATATGTACCGTGCTGTCCAAACTCGTGAAACATAGACGTCTAGGATTGGTTCAGATTTAGTCCGGACAAGAAAAATCAACGTCTGCGGACATTGAAATGAAGGCCGGTCCGAGCCGGCCCAAAAAACTACGTATATGTGGACGTTGAAATCAAGGCCAGGGCAGACTGACCAAATTTCAAAGTCCATGGAAGTCCGGTGTTGGTCGGTGCTCAGTGTATGCGGATGATGGTTACAGTAGATGGGAAGAGAGGGGGCTCATGGGTAGGTGTCAATAAGAGCCGGGAGAGGAGACATTACCTGGAGAGAGAGAGAGAGAGAGAGAGAGAGAGAGAGGGAGGGGTAACATTACCTGGAGAGAGAAGAGAGAGAGAGAGAGAGAGGAGGGAGGGGTAACATTACCTGGAGAGAGAGAGAGAGAGAGAGAGAGAGAGAGAGAGAGAGAGAGAGAGAGAGAGAGAGAGAGAGAGGGGTAACATTAACTGGAGAGAGAAGAGAGAGGCAAAGAGAGAGAGAGAGAGAGAGAGGTAACATTACCTGGAGAGAGAAGAGAGAGGGAGGGAGAGAGAGAGAGAGAGGGGTTGTCCAGACAGTGTTCACACTCTCGATCTGACCACCAGACCAAGCTTATTATAGTTTGGTGTTTTTATATTAGTTCCTTCTATTCGTATTTCGATATTTATTTGAAATTCAGTTTAGTTTCAAACTTGATTTACTCGTTTCTATTCAGTTTTAGTTTGACAAAAACATTTATATTTTTGTTTTTAAATGATTTAGTTTCAGTTTCAGTGTGAGGGACAGAAAGTATCCATGTTGGAGGCTAAGAGCCAGTTATGTTTTATCTGTCGCAAAGACAACACAGTACAGAGGAAAGGCAGAAACTGCTGCTCCAATAGAAAATCCCCCATCACACTTGTAGGCGATGTCATGGCGACATTGGCTGGCTAAACCAACGCAGAAACACGTCATCTGGTCTAATGGTCGTCTCGCACCAAACTGTGCATGTGCAGGCCTTCAAAATCAAAAGCACTCCTTCGATATAAAGTTGTTTTTGACAAAAATGAAAACGTATCACTTTGTCACTTTCACGAGGCTGTAGTAACAACAGGACATTGGCTCTAATCTGTGCTGTGCCTTTACATTTAGAGAAGATTAACAACTACTGAAGACATTGGCTCTAATCTGTGCTGTGCCTTTACATTTAGAGAAGATTAACAACTACTGAAGACTTTGGCTCTAATCTGTGCTGTGCCTTTGCATTTAGAGAAGATTAACAACTACTGAAGAACCTTTCACTTCTCTCATAGACTTCTCAAACCCCGGCCTGGTCTGTTTGGTCTCTTTTCTCAATGTTGCGCCTCTGGGGTTAGAAACTCTGTGCCTACAGTGTATTCGGAAAGTATTCAGACCCCTTGACTTTTTCAACATTTTGTTACGTTACAGCCTTATTATAAAATGGATTAAATAAATAAAAATCTTCATCAATCTACACACAATACCCCATAATGACAAAGTGAAACGTTTTTTGTTTTTTTTTGTGCAAATTTATTCAAAATAAAAAACAGAAATACCTTATTTGAATAAGTATTTAGACCCTTTGCTATGAGACTAGACATTGAGCTCAGGTGCATCCTGTTTCGATTGATCATTCTTGAGATGTTTCTATAACTTGATTGGAGTCCACCTGTGGTAAATTCAGTTGATTGGACATAATTTGGAAAGGCACACACCTGTCTATATAAGGTCCCAACAGTTGACAGTGCATATCAGAGCAAAAACCAAGCCATGAGGTCGAAGGAATTGTCCGTAGAGCTCCGAGACAGGATTGTGTCGGGGAAGGGTACCGAAAAATGTCTGAAGCATTGAAGGTCCCCAAGAACACAGTGGCCTCCATCATTCTTAAATGGAAGAAGTTTGGAAACACCCAGACTCTTCCTAGAGCTGGCGGTCCGGCCAAACTGAGCAATCGGGGGAGAAGGGCCTTGGGAGGTGACCAAGAACCCAATGGTCACTCTGACAGAGCTCCAGAGTTTCTCTGTGGAGATTGGAGAACCTTCCAGAAGGACAACCATCTCTGCAGCACTCCACCAATCAGGCCTTTATGGTAGAGGCCAGACGGAAGCCCCTCCTCAGTAAAAGGCACATGAAAGCCCACTTGGAGTTTGCCAAAAGGCACCTAAAGACTCTCAGACCATGAGAAACAAGATTATCTGGTCTGTTGAAACCAAGATTGAACTCTTTGTCCTGAATGCCAAGCGTCACGTCTGGAGGAAACCTGGCACCATCCCTATGGTCAAGCATGGTGGTGGCAGCATCATGCTGTGGGGATGTTTTTCAACAGCAGGGACTGTGAGACTAGTCAGGATTGAGGGAAAGATGAACGGAGAAAAGTACAGAGAGATCCTTGATGAAAACCTGCTCCAGAGCGCTCAGGACCTCAGACTGGGGCGAAGGTTCACCTTCTAACAGGACAACAACCCTAAGCACACTGCCAAGACAAAGTAGGAGTGGCTTCGGGACAAGTCTCTGAATGTCCTTGAGTGACCCAGCCAGAGCCCGGACTTGAACCTGATCGAACATCTCTGGAGAGACCTGAAAATAGCTGTGCAGCGACGCTCCCCATCCAACCTGACATAGCTTGAGAGGATCTGCAGAGAAGAATGGGAGAAACTCCCCAAATACAAGTGTGCCAAGCTTGTAGCGTCATACCCAAGAAGACTCAAGGCTGTAAATGTGATATTTCCGTTTTTAATTTTTTATAAAGTAGCAAACATTTCTAAAAATCTGTTTTTGCTTTGTCATTATGGGGTATTGTGTGTAGATTGTTGATGGGGGGGGACTATTTAATCAATTGTAGAATAAGGCTGTAAGGTAACAAAATGTGGAAAAAAAATCAAGGGGTCTGAATACTTTCCGAATGCACTGTAAATATGTTTTTGGGGGGATGCCACTTCTTGCCACTGGGGGGCAGTAATACATAAGGTAATATATCAGGCGATAGGTCAGGTTAGGTTTAAATTATACATTGGTTAATGGACCAATAACAAACCTCTCTACCAATAGAGAGCAATAGTAATAGTGTATTTCTGTAGGTACTAACTCCACCATGGTTCATTGGACAAAGCCTATGGGGAAATGAATGGAATTGATGTAGTGTGGTTGGATAAAAGGCTGTCAATAAGGTCTGTGGTAAACACAGGCTTAGAAGATCTTATACGTTTTGTTCTATGAGATCATCTTCATCAGCTAACGCCATTTTGTGAAATTTGAAGCATTTATGTAATCAGATTTTTAAAAAATTAAACACAAAGGCTTCATAATTCATAAAGGTCATGTTAACTGATTGATATCTCATAGAACAAGACATATCAAACTGCATTGTTGGTTAAGGGGCTTGTTAGTAAGCATTTCACTGTAAGGTCAACAACCTGATGTATTCGGCGCATGCGGCAAATAACATTTGATTTGATCTACTAAGCCTTTGTTAACCTCTGACCATATTTTCAGCGTTTATCCCAAAACCCCTATTCTTTCCCATTCATTTTCCCCCATAGGGAAATATACAACTGTTGTCCCCAACGCAACCACTAGATAGAGCTGTAGGCCTGTTGTGCCTGTTGCCATAGAAATAGAGGACTCATCAGGGATATAACCAGTTTTAGCATGGACATTGAGTTGGGAGCGATCAGCCAATGAAGAAGAAGAAAATGTACTATTTTAAAATGGAGATAGCCTGAATGGCTCTGCCCATGCTGTCCCAGATGCTATAATGGCACAGATACAAAGATGAGTCCCTTTATCTCTATGGCCTGTTGTTCAAACACATATCTGCCCTCTCATTGGCTAGATGGTCCCATCGGCTCTCGCATCCTCCCGCCTGCCTTCCATCTTTGAGGACATGCATCCTCCCGCCTGCCTTCCATCTTTGAGGACATGCATCCTCCCGCCTGTCTTCCATCTTTGAGGACATGCATCCTCCCGCCTGCCTTCCATCTTTGAGGACATGCATTTCCATTGTTAGAGCGGTCACTTGAGTATCTTCTCAATATAATAGACAATCTTTGCTTGTATTTAGGAACATTGGTACATTGTGGGAGGCTGTCTAGAGAGACTACTGATGAACAAGCTAGGCCTATTTGAAACATTGCCATCTCCTGGCAGCATTTACCAGACAGATTCAGAAGCTTGAAAACCCCATTAGATTTTTTGCCCCAAAGTATAGAAGGAAAAAAAACTAACTGAACATAGTTTATGATTGTTTTTATTTTATTATAGTTTTTGAGTCAATGATAATAGTTTCAGTATAGTTTTAGTTTTTCAAATGGGTTTCTTAATTATTGTATTATTTTAGGTTCAGATTTGGTAACATAATTACGAGTTTTAATCAGTTAATAATTCACAAATAAAAATGTATATCAGTAAAAACACTACCTAATTGTTACATCTACTTTTACTTGTTACGTCTGTGAACTTTCATTATCCTCCCTCCTGATGAGGAGAGAAATTAGAAAATATCTTAAATATACTGTGTGTGTTTTTGTGGTAACGGAATTACAAGGCAATGTTTCTTAAAAACTTACAGAAGGCAAATAATTTATCCAAAACTAAATATAAGTGTTGCTATTAGTTGGCTATTAGGGGTCTTCACTTTAACATTATTGTGTTTTGATGTATTTCTAATACCTTTTTAGACTTTTTCTGGTAGATGTTTTCGAAGACCTATTACTTATACATCATTTTTAAGATGGAAAATGGTTGAAAAATGTATCTATGCCTTCTGATTTCCCCAAAACACAGACTCTTAAGCTTTCATTTGATACCCAATTTGATATTCTCCTATGACCTTCACATGGTGCTCATGGGTCCTTTTACATGGAAATTACCTCATGCAGAAAAATGTCCAATGATGGAAAAGTTTGTTTGTCTGGCAAGTGCATTTGATAGTGCCTGAGCTTGGGTGTACTCGTTAGTGAACACCGTACCAAACCGTAGCAAAATGTTGTCAACAACTAGACTTTCTATTGGACAAATTCTGGTAGGTCCCTAGTGGTGGGATGGGCAACTTTGATGGGGGTGGGTGCCACAAAAAAAAACAGAACTCATCATGGGGTGCCGCAGTGTCTCTGCGTACCCACATCCATAATAGTTTTCATGTTCATTTCCTGCAATTCTACACATTTCGCCATGAGGGCGGAGAGAATATTTCGCAATTTTCTAACTAATTTCCTGCAATTCTACACATTTCGCCATGAGGGCGGAGAGAATATTTCGCAATTTTCTAACTCATTTCATGCAATTCTACAAATTTTGCCAAAGGGTGGAGGCAAATGTTTGCCGTTTTTAATATGATAACTGACGATCAATGGTCCCCACCCGCGGTCTGTAATTCAGTAACCTACCAATCTAAAAACAAATGTAGCTGACATGGGCTAATTGAGTGACTGCTGAGGCACAACCACATTTCGAAATTGCACCTCGTGTGTTCTATTATTCTAACGGTCAACAGCAAGTTGAGACCCAGACTGAGTTCCAAAACAACGTCTTTTATTATTGGTCCGCGGGACTACAAAAGGTGGGTCGCGGCCCGCCAGTTGCCCATCCCTGGTTTAGTGAATACACCCATGCAGCGCTTGAGATCCCTTGAGGTGCGATCAGTTTATCTCGCCCGGGGCACCGGGGTTTTGCATTCGGAGAAAAGGTGTGCTGCCGATTCAACCTGTGGTTAACAATGCGCGTACGTGAGCCGGTAAATTATATCGAGCGCTCCTGCTCCAAACGGCCCACCGCCTTTCTGATCCGTCACCAGAAAGCTTTAAACTTAAAATTTGATTTAGCCCTACATTTAAATAGTTTCTATGCACATTGTTGCACGTCACTTTTACTTGACGAGACATACTATTTTATTTAGTGGACAGCTTTACATAATTCCGATGCACGTCTTCTTTCAGGAAGTGAAAGTGCGCAGTTTCCAAAGTCTTTCACGCGGATAATTATCACCATAATGTGCTGTCAATCGCCTATAACAATAATACCCATAATCATAGCCCTGTAGCCTATCACATCACATTCGATCTTATCGATTAGGCTGATCACTAACACCAATGTTAATCAGCCAAAATTATCATTCACGGAAGCTGAAATCAATATTGTAATAACTTGGCGGATGTCTTACCCCCTAAATCATCTCTCTCTTTATGATAGCATAACTTCTCAATAAATAATAGTCTACATTAAATTGTACAAGAACGCTACAAACCTCTTAAACATGTTTCTTCGACGACAACGTCCTTTACTTCCTTATACATGTATTTCCTATTTCAACTCGTGATGGGTCGTTCGCAAAAGAACGGATCTTTTTTGGCGAACGTCGGGAATCGAATTGCATCGGTGAAAGAGCCGTTAATTTGTTCTCCCTGATTTACATGCAGCCAGGAGGTGCTTTTTGAGCTCAAAACAATGATCACCCGCAGATAAGTTACACAATAATTATCTAAAGAGGGTGAATCCTTACTGCAGAAACAGTAAATAGTGGGGAGAGCGCGTCATTCTGCTCCAGGCTTATGTTTGTAGTGCGTTAAAAATAAACTTATTTTTTAAGCAGGTGATCTAATAATTTATCCAGGTAAAAATGTATTTGAACGCGCATTTCACTATCTGACGTAATGGTAGTCTACCGTTTGACCTTTATATTGTAGATTTGCAATTAAGCATTTTAAATGAAGAGCCATTTGGGAGCCAAATGATGGCTCTCTTATGTGAACGGAGTCAAATGAACCGGCTCACCAAAAATACTCATAGGTTTATAGCCTATTATATATTGATATTTAGGTCATGTAAAGTCTCCATACACTTAAGGCAAGTATCCAGCCGATACGTTCATATTCTATCTAGTAAAAGTCGATTTATATTTTGTATTTCTTGATTTAATTAAATTAGGGAGTGGTCGAAATGCACGCAATTGTTCACAATGGGGGAGGGTCATGATCTTTCGCTTGGTCTCAATCACATGATCCATGGCCTCTACTGTAGGCCTAAGGCTATAGGAAGAGAATGCTCGGAGAAGAACAGCGCCAAGTTCCATTTCTAAGAAAATGTACTTCCTTTTCCGAGTTTTTGCACTGCTGCTGGGATGGTGTATACAGTGTTACACAGTGCAATGGATAGGTTATCCCAATCATGAGCCCTGTCCTACCCTGCTCTTGCTGATGTAAACCCTGGTGTGCTTCCTAATCAATGGATGTGCTGTGTACCGTGGGACTTCAGGAGGCGAGTCAAAGGCTTCTAACGAAAAATAAATTTAAAAAAGGTTTAAAAATATATCTGTGTGCGCGGACTAGTCTTACTTACTTTCCTGTTCAGTTTGAGAGGGAGTACGTGAACATGAGAAGGAAGACAGGAGGTAAACTTGCTTGCTGTAATTTATATGAATAAAAACAATATGTTTTGTTGCCCCATAATGAAGCTATTTATCAGAGTTATTGACCTCTCTTTACAATTTATATAAATACTACTGGTCTATGTATTAAAATCCTGTAATATTCTTCTATATATATTTTTTTTTTTTTTTTTCAACCCTTATCAGAATTTTCGTTATGCTGCAGACTATATGGTTATGCGCCGACTGTTGACCAAGCTATGTTAGAGCTGCAATCTGATTTAGTTACATTACAGGAAGCCCTTGTTGATTTAAAACCCGTACTTATTGCGGGCAAAACTAAATATGTTGTTCTCTTATTCACTGAATAAACTGTTTCAGATGGGCTACATATTCACTCATTGTGTGGCTCTGTTATGGAGCGCGTTCCCGCTTATAAATATCTGGGCATTTGGGTTGATAAAGATCTAACGTTTAAAAAACATACTGATGAGCTAGTTAAAAAGCTAAGATTTTAAAGTGGGCTTCTTTTTTTATTAACAGCAGGAAGCAGATTGTGCTGTCAACTTTCCTTCCAGTTCTTGACCACGGTGACTCCATTTACCAGAATGCAGCAGCCACTACTCTTAAACATTTGGATGCCGTCTACCATAGCGCCTTTCACTTTATCACAGGTGATAGTTTTAATACACATCGCTGCATCCTGTATCAAAAGGTTGGCTGGTCCTCACTAAAATCCCATAGATCACTTCATTACTCCCTTCTTGTTTACAGAGCTCTTGTCCACAAGCTTCCAACATACCTCACTTCCCTGTTGAAATATAACAACATGAGATACCAAACCCGTTCGCAAGGTTGGTTAACTCTTGGGGTCCCGCTTGTCTCTACACATTTTTTGGTAAATCTGCCTTTAGTTTTAACGCACCACAGTTATGGAA
The DNA here is from genome assembly GCF_020615455.1 of Coregonus clupeaformis. Taxonomy (NCBI): domain Eukaryota; kingdom Metazoa; phylum Chordata; class Actinopteri; order Salmoniformes; family Salmonidae; genus Coregonus; species Coregonus clupeaformis. The sequence goes on along the minus strand of NW_025535750.1, from coordinate 53,834 downwards.
CACAAAACGAATCACCAATTCGATGATTCGAATCCATCTGGATTCCCAGGTGCTGATAGGGCAGTTTAAAACTCTGTTGTTAAATGAGTCCCACTGAAGTGTGTAATCACCTGATGTCATGTATTTATAGCTGTCTGGTAGTTTCTCTTTGTCTTTTGTTGTTGTGTTGATGGAATTTTTATCCTCAAGACACCATTACAAATGAGACACTGGTTTCAGTTGGGCTCCCCTGATTTTAAATTCAGTTAAATAAAGAAATAATCCATAAACCAGTAATTTCCATAACTTACCCATGAAGCGGCAGCCGCGGAGATGGACAGTGCATGGGTGCTGAATAGGCTAATGTTCATCCCGAGGAAGGCTAATTCAAGAAGGCTTCATTCACTTAAACAACCTTCATTTTAATGTCGCTTTAGGCTACTAACAACGAGGGATTTGTGTTGCATATAGAATATCATTGGTTTGTCTCTATGACATTCAGAGGCTGTGCTACAACTTTCTATGTTTTTAAATTTTTAGTCATTTAGCAGACGCTCTTATTCAGAGCGACTTACAGGAGCAATTAGGGTTAAGTGCCTTGCTCAAGGGCACAGCCACAGATTTTTCACCTAGTCGGCTCGGGGATTAGAACCAGCAACCTCTCGGTTACTGGCACAACGCTCTTAACCACTAAGCCACATACCGCCCCAGCCAGTGTGACAAAGGAAACAAAACATTGACTTTGCAAATTCATTGATGATCAAATAGTTCAGTTGTAACTGGTTCTGTTGCACTTAATTTTTTACAGTTTAAATACAACTTTAGCACTGTTCCAAAACTTAGACTATCCTCTTTCTTAACAACAGCCTGTATAGAAATCAAAACGTCTCCGGTGAACAGCCTGTATAGAAATCAAAACGTCTCCGGTGAACAGCCTGTATAGAAATCAAAACGTCTCCGGTGAACAGCCTGTATAGAAATCAAAACGTCTCCGGTGCTGCAGCGTGCGCTCATTCGTTGTCATGCTCTGTTGTGGTATTAAAATAGATTTCTGCTTGTCTCCAGTCATGTAAAATGACAAAGAATTGCATGAAATGCCTTTTATAAAAGCTATCTTTTCTTCACCCCTACCATTGTCCGTGGTGGTCTGCGAATCCACAACCTTCTGGCTACTTTGCCATGTGATGGTTACAAAACAACGAACAGTTTCTAAAACTCCATATCTAAAGGCTGTGGTCTGTCCTAGGAGTGAGGGTAATTTGGGGTGTAGGGGAGGGTCACTTTTTTTTTTCCTCATGTTTTACAAATTCACATACACAGATAGACAGACACATAGATACATTCCATTCCTTTTAATTTAATCTATGAAATGTATTTGACAGGGATACTGCACATCAATCAACATTTCAGTAAAGGTGTCAGATTTAGCCAGCTAGCTAGTTTTCAACTGTAGTCCCTGGGCAGGTAGATACAAAATAAAATGGCCCTAGCACTAACACACCTGATACAAAAACAATCAAGGGCTTGATGATAAAGTTAATTAGTTGAATCTAAGGTGTTAGTTCTAGGACCAAAAACTAAAACATGCACCTCCTGGGGGCCCTGGAGGAGAGCTTTGAAAAAGGCTGAGCCAGAATAACGTCATTCAAATGAAGTCATTATTTGTTAATGAACTAACTGACACGTTGTAGTCCTACATCAGTTGTACAACTTCAGTGTGGACTTTACAGGTCCCTATGGCTGTGTTTACACAGGCTGACCAATTCTGGGTTATTTTATTTCACTCATTGGCTTTTGACCAATCAGATCAGCTTATTTTGCCAATGAACAGGAAACATATCAGAATTGGGCTGCCTGTGTAAAACGCAGGTGATATTCTGGGTTCTGATGGGGTACGACAGTTGAACTGAGCTCATGAGGCATTTATAAGTTAGATTCTGGGTTCTGATGGGGTATGACAGTTGAACTGAGCTCATGAGGCATTTATAAGTTAGATTCTGGGTTCTGATGGGGTATGACAGTTGAACTGAGCTCATGAGGCATTTATAAGTTAGATTCTGGGTTCTGATGGGGTACGACAGTTGAACTGAGCTCATGAGGCATTTATAAGTTAGATTCTGGGTTCTGATGGGGTATGACAGTTGAACTGAGCTCATGAGGCATTTATAAGTTCGATTCTGGGTTCTGATGGGGTATGACAGTTGAACTGAGCTCATGAGGCATTTATAAGTTAGATTCTTCAAGAATCAATGGGTACACACTGTATCATTAATTTATAAGTCAAAAAATGGATTTAGCAACTGCCGATTACCTCATTAAGTTTCGTTTTGGCATCTTTTGACTTTCTGTTTTGTACACCAGCTTCAAACGGTTATTTCTCAGCGGTTAAGATGGTACCATGTTTTGTCACACAAACTGAAATTAGACAAACTATCAGCATTTTTGCAACCAGGCAAATGTCTCATAAAACTTTCCAGTAATCCAGTCTACTAGTTTCCCCACTGAACCTTTTAACATTTCCAACATCCAAGACACCCAGGTAGATTGACTTCTCAATGAGATAATCTGGGATTCTCATCATCATTTGGACTGAATCTATCTCCATGAAGGCCAACAGGTCACACACACACACACACACTAAAGCATATACACAAACACAGACACACACAGAGAGATTAACCCACTACAGGATAATAAACCCAATATTTACCTTTTACTAAAAATATCATTAAGGTCTATATTTTCATAGTGACTATGTACATGGTTGGAGTCACTTCCATTTGAATTCCAGTCAAGTCAGAAAGTTAACCAAATTCCAAATCCAAATTGTCTTCATTGAAAAGCATTGAGGAAAATTGGAATTAGAATTTCAGTATACTTCCTGAATTGACTGACATTTTAATGGAATTGACCCCAACCCTGACTATGTATTGGTTTACCAACCTTTCTCAATATATTTTTCAATGATGAATTCTCACACACAGGGGCCATTTTGAGGCAGAACCATTCTGTGTCCGTTTTGAGCCACAGCACTTGTCAGTTGCACTGCAGAGACTGGGTTAAGATGTCAACAAACCTGTCTTGGGGTTGATGAACATGGCAGGTGGCATGTTGAGACAGTCAACCTGTCTCTTAAAGTCATCCAGTTCAGCAGTGGTGAGCTCCCTTCACTTACCTGGAACATTAAGTCAATATAGTGAATACACATGACTTCATTTAGTGAATTACATGACTCATTTCTTTATTTTATTCAGTTCAATCCAATTCAATTAAACTGAATCCAATCCATGCAATTCAATTCAACAGAGTCCAATCAATTCAATATGATTCAATTCAGTTGTTACTGGAGATTTCCAGAGAGGTGTAGGTGTGTCCATGGATGGTGGTTGTAGTCTGGGTCAGATAACAGTCTGGACAGGTAGACAGGAAGATGGTGGTGGAAGAGACAACGAACACTGTGAAGACAGACAGGCAGACAGGCAGACAGACAGGCAGACAGACAGGCAGACAGACAGACAGACAGACAGACAGACAGACAGACAGACGTACACAGAGACTGGTCTAAAGTAGTGCACTATAAAGGGAATAGGGTTCCAGGTCTAAAGTAGTGCCCTATAAAGGGAATAGGGTTCCAGGTCTAAAGTAGTGCACTATAAAGGGAATAGGGTTCCAGGTCTAAAGTAGTGCACTATAAAGGGAATAGGGTTCCAGGTCTAAAGTAGTGCACTATAAAGGGAATAGGGTTCCAGGTCTAAAGTAGTGCACTATAAAGGGAATAGGGTTCCATTTGGGACAACATGTTCTACTAACTCCAGCTTAGCATGTGGTCTTCCAGAGTCAGGGGGAGGTTGTTACTACAACATCTGGAGCCCTGTGTAAAGAGAGGAGGAGTCGGAGGAGGAGGAGGAGTCGGAGGAGGAGGAGGAGGAGTCTGAGGAGGAGGAGGAGTCTGAGGAGGAGGAGGAGGAGGAGTCTGAGGAAGAGTCTGAGGAGGAGGAGTCTGAGGAGGAGGGATCTGATCAGGAGGAGGAGTCTGAGGAGGAGGAGGAGGGGGAGGAGTCTGAGGAGGAGGAGGACTACAAGAGGTTAGTTCAATACCTGCTGGCGTCCAGAAAGAAAACAAATACTATTTCGGTAAGGTCTGGCAAACACACGTCCAAAACACACATGTATGTAAATACCAACACAGCGTGTATCCGCAAAATCATCACACACAGGCAAGTCGATTAGTATTTTGTGTAAATGGAGAATATGATGGACAAGCTTATTCATAACAATAAAAAGGTTGATAACAAGATGCAATCATTTGCCGTTAGATAATTTTTTATTTATTTTTTTATTTCACCTTTATTTAACCAGGTAAGCCAGTTGAGAACAGGTTCTCATTTACAACTGCGACCTGGCCAAGATAAAGCAAAGTAGTGCAATAAAAACAACACAGAGTTACATATGGGGTAAAAAAAAACATAAAGTCAGAAATACAACAGAAAATATATATACAGTGTGTGCAAATGTAGCAAGTTATGGAGGTAAGGCAATAAATAGGCTATAGTGCAGAATAATTACAATAGTATTAACACTGGAATGCTAGATGTGCAAGAGATTATGTGCAAATAGAGATACTGGGGTGCAAAAGAGCAAATTAAATAACAATATAGGGATGAGGTAGTTGGGTGGGCTAATTTCAGATGGGCTGTGTACAGGTGCAGTGATCGGTAAGGTGCTCTGACAACTGATGCTTAAAGTTATTGGGGGAGATAAGAGTCTCCAGCTTCAGAGATTTTTGCAATTCGTTCCAGTCATTGGCAGCAGAGAACTGGAAGGAATGGCGGCCAAAGGAGGTGTTGGCTTTGGGAATGACCAGTGAGATATACCTGCTGGAGCGCAGACTACGGGTGGGTGCTGCTATGGTGACCAATGAGCTAAGATAAGGCGGGGATTTGCCTAGCAGTGATTTATAGATGGCCTGGAGCCAGTGGGTTTGACGACGAACATGTAGTGAGGACCAGCCAACAAGAGCGTACAGGTCACAGTGGTGGGTAGTGTATGGGGCTTTGGAGACAAAACGGATGGCACTGTGATAGACTACATCCAATTTGCTGAGTAGAGTGTTGGAGGCTATTTTGTAAATGACATCGCCGAAGTCAAGGATCGGTAGGATAGTCAGTTTTACGAGGGCATGTTTGGCAGCATGAGTGAAGGAGGCTTTGTTGCGAAATAGGAAGCCGATTCTAGATTTAACTTTGGATTGGAGATTCTTTATGTGAGTCTGGAAGTTGAGTTTACAGTCTAACCAGACACCTAGATATTTGTAGTTGTCCACATACTCTAGGTCAGACCCGTCGAGAGTGGTGATTCTAGTCGGGTGGGCGGGTGCTAGCAGCGTTCGATTGAAAAGCATGCATTTAGTTTTACTAGTGTTTAAGAGCAGTTGAAGGCTACTGAAGGATTGTTGTATGGCATTGAAGCTCGTTTGGAGGTTTGTTAACACAGTGTCCAATGAAGGGCCAGATGTATACAAAATGGTGTCGTCTGCGTAGAGGTGGATCTGAGAGTCACCAGCAGCAAGAGCGACATCATTGATATACACAGAGAAAAGTGTCGGCCCAAGAATTGAACCCTGTGGCACCCCCCATAGAGACTGCCATAGGTCCAGACAACAGGCCCTCCGATTTGACACACTGAACTCTATCTGAGAAGTAGTTGGTGAACCAGGCGAGGCAGTCATTTGAGAAACCAAGGCTATTTAGTCTGCCAATAAGAATGCGGTGGTTGACAGAGTCGAAAGCCTTGGCCAGGTCGATGAAGACGGCTGCACAGTACTGTCTATTATCAATCGCGGTTATAATATCGTTTAGGACCTTGAGCGTGGCTGAAGTGCACCCGTGACCAGCTCGGAAACCGGATTGCATAGCGGAGAAGGTACGGTGGTATTCGAAATGGTCGATGATCTGTTTGTTAACTTGGCTTTCGAATACTTTCGAAAGGCAGGGCAGGATGGATATAGGTCTGTAGCAGTTTGGATCTAGAGTGTCACCCCCTTTGAAGAGGGGGATGACCGCGGCAGCTTTCCAATCTCTGGGGATCTCAGACGTTATGAAAGAGAGGTTGAACAGACTAGTAATAGGGGTTGCGACAATTTCGGCGGCTAGTTTTAGGAAGAAAGGGTCCAGATTGTCTAGCCCAGCTGATTTGTAGGGGTCCAGATTTTGCAGCGCTTTCAAAACATCAGCTGTCTGAATTTGTGTGAAGGAGAAGCGGGGGGGCATGGGCAAATTGCAGCAGAGGGTGCAGAGTTGGTGGCCGGGTTAGTGGTAGCCAGATGGAAAGCATGGCCAGCTGTAGCAAAATGCTTGTTGAAATTCTCGATTATTGTAGATTTATCGGTGGTGATAGTGTTTCCTAGCCTCAGTGCAGTGGGCAGCTGGGAGGAAGTGCTCTTATTCTCCATGGACTTTATAGTGTCCCAAAACTTTTTGGAGTTAGTGCTACAGGATGCAAATTTCTGTTTGAAAAAGTTAGCCTTTGCTTTCCTGACTGCTTGTGTATATTGGTTCCTAACTTCCCTGAAAAGTTGCATATCGCGGGGGCTATTTGATGCTAATGCTGTACGCCACAGGATGTTTTTGTGCTGGTCAAGGGCAGTCAAGTCTGAGGAGAACCAGGGGCTATATCGGTTCTTAGTTCTGTATTTTTTGAATGGGGCATGTTTATTTAAGATTGAGAGGAAATTACTTTTAAGGAACAACCAGGCATCCTCTACTGACGGAATGAGATCTATATCCATCCAGGATACCTGGGCCAGGTCAATTAGGAAGGCCTCCTCGCTAAAGTGTTTTAGGGAGCGTTTGACAGTGATGAGGGGTGGTCGTTTGACCGCGGACCCGTTACGGACGCAGGCAATAAGGCAGTGATCGCTGAGATCCTGGTTGAAGACAGCTGAGGTGTATTTAGAGGGTATATTAGTCAGGATGATATCTATGAGGGTACCCATGTTTAAGGATTTAGGGTTGTACCTGGTAGGTTCGTTGATAATTTGCGTGAGGTTGAGGGCATCTAGCTTGGATTGTAGGATGGCTGGGGTATTAAGCATATCCCAATTTAGGTCACCAAGCAGTACAAACTCAGAGGATAAATGGGGGCAATCAATTCACATATGGTGTCCAGGGCACAGCTGGGGGCTGAGGGGGGTCTGTAGCAAGCGGCAACAGTGAGAGATTTATTTCTGGAAAGGTGGATTTTTAGAAGTAGAAGCTCAAACTGTTTGGGCACAGACCTGGATAGTATGATAGAGCTCTGCAGGCTATCTCTACAGTAGATTGCAACTCCACCCCCCTTTGGCAGTTCTATCTAGACGGAAAATGTTATAGTTGGGGATGGAAATTTCAGAATTTTTGGTGGCCTTCCTGAGCCAGGATTCAGACACTGCTAGAACATCAGGGTTGGCAGAGTGTGCTAACGCAGTGAATAACTCAAACTTAGGAAGTAGACTTCTGATATTTCTGTGCAAGAAACCAAGACTTTTGCGATTACAGAAGTCAACAAATGATAGCTCCTGGGGAGTAGGAGTGATACTGGGGGCTACAGGGCCTGGGTTAGCCTCTACATCACCAGAGGAACAGAGGAGGACTAGAATAAGGATACGGCTAAAGGCTTTAAGAACTGGTCTTCTAGTGCGTTGGGTACATAGAATAAAGGGGGCAGATTTCCGGGTGTTATAGAAAAGATTCAGGGCATTATGAACAGACAAGGATATGGAAGGATATGAGTAAAGTGGAGGTAAACCTAAGCGTTGGGTAACACTGAAAGAGATAGTATCTCTAGAGGCATCAATTGAGTCGGTCTCTGAGTGTATGGGTGGAGGGACAAAGGAGCTAACCAAGGCAGGTTTAGCTAGGCTGGGGGGTCTACAGTGATATAGTACAATTAGAAATAACCGAAACAACAATAAACTAACCATGTTTGGGCTGAGGCTAAACATAAACAGGATGTAGTACCGTAAAAAGGAACAGTCCAGCAGATATCAGCTGTATAGCTGAGTTATCATAAGGTCCGGTGGTGAAGCGCTAGTGAGTAAGAGGCCACGGCTAGCGTGTGCTACGTCCGTTTTGTTGTAGCCAGCTGGTAGCGATGAATCCGGAGTTAAAGGTCCAGTGATTCAGTGATGCCGGCGGAAAAACTGATATGTTCTGGGTCGATAACGCGCAGTGCTGACTGGCCGAATATCCGGTGATCAATGTCCAGTGATTAAAATTAATCCCGCGGAAAAAAAATCAAATGTTCTGGGTAAAACACCGCTAGCTGTGGCTAATAGCAAGTAGCTAGTTCAGTAGCTAGTTCAGTTTAGTGAGTAAGCGTGTGCTAACGGGCCAGGGCTAGCAGATGGATGGATTCTTCGTGGTTACGTCGTAACCACATCAGACGATTTCGTCGGCAGACCAGTCGTGTAGGATCGGCGGGGCAATACTAGGTGGTCCCGTCCGGTTGATAGAGAGGTAGATAGCCGGGAGATGGGCCTAGCTCAGGTTGATTAGCCAGACCACAGCGTCCGTTTTGTTGTAGCCAGCTGGTAGCGATGAATCCGGAGTTAAAGGTCCAGTGAATCCTTTATGTTCTGGGTCGATAACGCGCTGTGCAGACTGGCCGAATATCCGGTGATCAATGTCCAGTGATTAAAATTAATCCCGCGGAAAAAAATCCAATGTTCTGGGTGAAACACCGCTAGCACCGCTAGCTGTGGCTAATAGCAAGTAGCTAGTTAGCTGGCTAGCTAGTTTCAACTGGAGATTCTAGATTCTAGATAAAAGGTAAGTCAATAATAGAATCCGTTCCACATTGAGTGAGGCGGGTTGCAGGAAAGTATATTTTGTAGAAGGATGAAAAGTCTGATAGGGAAATATGTACGAAAAATACAAAAAAACTGGGTATTTACAGGCTATTTACAGACACACGACAGAAACAGGACTGCACTACTTCGCAATCTTGGAATCTTTTTACAAATAGACAGATATTTCCTAGGCTATTATTTATTTCGTTTCCATGATCATTGCATAATAAATTCCTCACCTTTTCTGTGATGGTTTCATACTCACGTGGTAGCATATAGACCTACAACAAGGTTACTGTTCCAACCATCTCTCGTTTAATTGGACCCACTTCACAGCAGTAAATAGATCAGCTATTCCAAGTATTTTGCTCTATAATACCAGGGGTCTCATTTATAAACGTTGCCTACACACAAAATATGCCACAAAACATGCATGTTCCAGTTTTCACGGAACTTGACCTGAGAATTTTCTGCAAACTTTAGACCATGCGTGCGCACAGTTTCTAGTGGTTGAAGTCTTGCATATTAAGAAGGCTAAAGTAGCCTAGTAAATTTTTGTGCAAATAGGGAATATATGACGAGACTCTTATTAAGAACAAAATAACAGGTAGGCCTAGCTAAATACAATAACAAGATGCAATCATTTGCCCCTAGTGAAAATCCATTTATCTTTACATTCTAAAATGATTAGAAATAGGCATACATTGCCTGTTATTGCAGAACAAAGCCTATACTCGCCAAATATCCTATAGGCCTACAACAAGTTCGGATTGGCTACCATTCGTCCCATCTCTCATTTAATAGGACCCACTTCACAGTAGTAAATAGATCAGCTACAGTATTTCCAGCAGCCGATTTTGCTCTATGCGATCCGATCCGAAGCGCAGTTTAACGTTAGAACAGACGATTCACCTTTTCCCTTGACGTTTGTAGGCGACTGAATGATGTAATGTGACATTTCTTGCGTAGAAAATATTTCATTTACAAACATAATACATTATCATAATCATTGCATAATAAATTACTCACCTTTTCTGGCCATGATGAGTTCATATTCCCGATGTAGCCATACAACAAATTACCTTGCGCATTTCTCATTTAATTGGGCCTATTAAAACATTACTGCATTCAAACGATCTGTTTACAGGTCCACAACAATTTGCAATTGTTTTTGTCTTTCAGAAACGGTCAGATAGACCTACAGCAAATGTCACTGTAAAATAAAACATTCTGCCAACATCTTCAAAGACATTTGATCAAGTTCGCCATGGATATTTCCTTTAGATATACTGTCTTGGCCTAATTCCAATCCTTCCAAGGTATACAGCAAATAAGGGCGTTATTGTCACCATAAAAGATTGATGATGGGTGTATTTCATAACGCTAGTTCATGCAGGCACCGTTTTACAACAGGTCTGATTTATAACTGCAAACATGAATGCGCCAAGTTTATACATCTCAATGCTTTTGTGCACATTTATCAATTTATAAATATTGTGTAGAAACTATCCTAAAATACTACTTATAAACGCTATTTTAAATGTTGGTATGCATAGAAAAAGTGTGATGTATCAACCAATCCTATGACGCAAACGTAGGAGGTCGCCATTGATAAATACCAGTTGTTCTCAGCCTCAGTTCTTGTGTATTACTTTGGCTATTTAGCATTTAGAAACGCCCCTAATTAACCAGATATGGTCAAAATCATCCATTTAAAGCCCGTGGGGAATGTACAAAGCCTTACAATGAAATGAAACAACAAAAGCTAAGAAAAAACTTTTCCTAGACTGAAATAGAGGTGCTAGTGTCAGATATTTAATACAACCAAAAGGTTCTGCTGAATGAACAAGTCGTGCTTTCCACCTGGCCACCACATTCAGTAGCGTCTTTTGCACATAACATCACCTATCACCTGATCATTAAGAGTAGAAGCCTTCTCTGTTCACATAGCCTAGTTGAACTCGTTTTGGGATGGTTCTTTTATGGCGATGTGGGGGCCGTCTATTTCTCCGTTAGTATTTGGGAACCCATTGATGGCAAAGAAACCCCTCTTAACCTGTTGCGCGATGGTGGAAATTGTATGTTACAGTACGTTTTGCTGATGATTGCATCCAAAACATTGGCTCATCGAGGGATGTGAGATGCCGCTGGCCGATCAGCAAGCTCCGGTTGAAAAGTGCCGTTGCCAAAAACCCGAGGATGGATAACACTTTGACGCGCACCCGAATGGCATGGGTTTGCCTTTCTAAAGTAGGTCTTAAATCCTCTCAAAAATCCTATAAGATTGGTTTTGGGAAACGATATCTGATGAGCCAATCTGTACTTTCTGCTAAAAAGTCCCACCTGTCTCTAAAAACGTGCTCTCTGTGAAATGCAGCTGTGCCAGATCTTCCAACAGAGCAAGATCAGCCATCTCTCATTGGATTTCCATTATCTCAGTCTTTTATAGGATTTACACAATAGTTTCACTTTCACACGTACCTCTAATTTAACAAATGACTGTACTTTATATGGATTATTATCGTTACAAATGCACCAATGTGGTCAATTATATTTAACCTGTCAAGAAGTTGCATGAATTCACAATGTCAATATAATTAAATAAATAAAAGAATGTCATTATTACGCTCACAATAAAACCCATTTTCAACATACAGTATATTTTCCCCGTTCTACGCTTCACAAGCAGTTCCCTTATTCCACCACTTGGCACTGATCGGGGTCATGGGGCTGAACACTCTCAAACTAACATTTATATTGATCAATCTCACACTTTGGGTGGAAATGATCCCTTGCATGGTTTACGTACAGATTAGCGCCTATGTATGACTGATAAATGATGTAATGAATAATAACAAAGTGCATAAAATAAACTAGAAAATAAAGTTTAATAAGGAACGTATTAGTATTGTTTGGGGGGTTGTATCAGAATAGTATTTTAGAATACAACAGGACAGGGTAAATGAGGAAGTGATGATTACTAGATAGTTGTCATGGTAACAGCAGTAAAACATTATTTATAATTTTACTATTAATAAGGGTAGGATAAACGAGGAAGTAATGATTACTAGATAGTTGGATTTCCATTCCAACTGACTCTTACCCTGCCCCCACCAACACCCAACAGACTCTTACCCTGCCCCCACCACCACCCAACAGACTCTTACCCTGCCCCCCACCACCCAACAGACTCTTACCCTGCCCCCACCACCCAACAGACTCTTACCCTGCACCCACCACCACCCAACAGACTCTTACCCTGCCCCCACCACCACCCAACAGACTCTTACCCTGCCCCCACCACCACCCAACAGACTCTTACCCTGCCCCCACCACCACCCAACAGACTCTTACCCTGCCCCCCACCACCACCCAACAGACTCTTACCCTGCCCCCACCACCCAACAGACTCTTACCCTGCCCCCCACCACCCAACAGACTCTTACCCTGCCCCCCACCACCCAACAGACTCTTACCCTGCCCCCCACCACCCAACAGACTTACCCTGCCCCCACCACCCAACAGACTCTTACCCTGCCCCCACCACCCAACAGACTCTTACCCTGCCCCCACCACCCAACAGACTCTTACCCTGCCCCCCCACCACCCAACAGACTCTTACCCTGCCCCCACCACCCAACAGACTCTTACCCTGCCCCCCACCACCCAACAGACTTACCCTGTCCCCACCACCCAACAGACTTACCCTGCCCCCACCACCCAACAGACTCTTACCCTGCCCCCCACCACCCAACAGACTCTTACCCTGCCCCCCACCACCCAACAGACTTACCCTGCCCCCACCACCCAACAGACTCTTACCCTGCCCCCACCACCCAACAGACTCTTACCCTGCCCCCACCACCACCCAACAGACTCTTACCCTGCCCCCACCACCACCCAACAGACTCTTACCCTGCCCCCCACCACCCAACAGACTCTTACCCTGCCCCCACCACCACCCAACAGACTCTTACCCTGCCCCCACCACCACCCAACAGACTCTTACCCTGCCCCCACCACCCAACAGACTCTTACCCTGCCCCCACCACCACCCAACAGACTCTTACCCTGCCCCCCACCACCCAACAGACTTACCCTGCCCCCCACCACCCAACAGACTCTTACCCTGCCCCCCCACCACCCAACAGACTCTTACCCTGCCCCCCACCACCACCCAACAGACTCTTACCCTGCCCCCACCACCACCCAACAGACTCTTACCCTGCCCCCACCACCCAACAGACTCTTACCCTGCCCCCACCACCACCCAACAGACTCTTACCCTGCCCCTACCACCCAACAGACTCTTACCCTGCCCCCCACCACCCAACAGACTCTTACCCTGCCCCCACCACCACCCAACAGACTCTTACCCTGCCCCCACCACCCAACAGACTCTTACCCTGCCCCCACCACCACCATAAGATTTTGCGTCCCTCTCCATGTGACTAATAAACTCATCTAATCTAATTAACGGTGGGATTTTAAAGTGTTTTCTAAAATTGATTATTATAATAATATTCTTATTATTAATAGTGTTATTGCTATTATTATTAATAGTAGCATCATAAATGTTATTTGTATTACTGCTGTTACCATGACAACTGTCTAGTAATCATTACTTTTAATGCTGTTAACAAATGTCAATGCTATAATATTATTTGCGCTTTTAAGGCGATTGACTTTTTTGCTTTTTTCATATTGTTAAACAACATTCTAAGTCTGCTAACATTTCCTCACAAAATGTTACGAATTTCAGTATAGAAAAAATCACAATCATCATTGCGGGACTTTTATTTTGAAGGAAAATCGCAGAGGTCACGACCTTATTCTTTCTAGGTCTTGTTTATTCGTACTGGCGGAACGGAGGTGAAGCGAAGTAGCGGCACCATTGATCTACAATAAGAGGTGGACCCGTTCCTCTACTTCATTATAAATGGACTTCCTATTTCAACACAGTGGGAGGATTCAACACCCATAGGTTCATGTAAAGTCTATATACACTTAATACAAGTATTCAGCCTATAAGTTAAGATTCTATCTAGTAAAACTGCAATTACATTTTTGTATTTAATGATTGTATTTAATGAGGTCATGTTTTGCAGTGCTACCAGGATAGGGCAGTGTGACACAACAACCAGGTTTGGCAGAAGGACTCCAGACCAGTGGTTCCCAACCTGTGGTCCTTGGGGGGTGGTGCAGGTGGTCCTCAATTACTTTTAGATTGTAGTATTTTATTATTCAAAAATAATAACAGTTGGGAGTATGAATGGTATTATAAGCAATTTTACATTCCTTTTCACAATGCAACTAGTTTATAATAATAATAATAGACCTTTACAGGCTTTGTTACATTCACATCTATTGATAGAATTTGACCGGCAATATATTTGATGTGAAAAAAGAACAGCGACTCCGTGAATGGTGGTCCTCAAGAGCTTTGGACGGTGATTTGATGGTCTCCAGAATGGGAAAGTTTGGGAACCGCTGAGCTAGACAGTCACATCTGTGTGGTAACATGATAGGATGGAAAACCAATGATATACAATGATTCTGCTAACCCAAAACAGACTGATTATAATGTATAGTATATGACGTTACATTGAACTAATCACAGTAATCAGAGACCAACTCACACACAGTATATACAAAGACACACACAAACAAAATACATTCCTAGGTGAAGAAGTGTCTTAGTCCACAGACTAGTAGACAGGCCTCAGCGTCTTCAGATTAGGTGAAGAAGTGTTTTAGTCCACAGACTAGGAGACAGGCCTCAGCATCTTCAGATTAGGTTCTACAAGAAAGAGGATGGAGGAGAAGGGAAGAGAGAGATCAGAAAGTATGGAGGAGAAGGGAAGAGAGAGATCAGAAAGTATGGAGGAGAAGGGAAGAGAGAGATCAGAAAGTATGGAGGAGAAGGGAAGAGAGAGATCAGAAAGTATGGAGGAGAAGGGAAGAGAGAGATCAGAAAGTATGGAGGAGAAGGGAAGAGAGAGATCAGAAAGTAGGGAGGAGAAGGGAAGAGAGAGATCAGAAAGTATGGAGGAGAAGGGAAGAGAGAGATCAGAAAGTATGGAGGAGAAGGGAAGAGAGAGATCAGAAAGTATGGAGGAGCAGGGAAGAGAGAGATCAGAAAGTATGGAGGAGAAGGGAAGAGAGAGATCAGAAAGTATGGAGGAGAAGGGAAGAGAGAGATCAGAAAGTATGGAGGAGAAGGGAAGAGAGAGATCAGAAAGTAGGGAGGAGAAGGGAAGAGAGAGATCAGAAAGTATGGAGGAGAAGGGAAGAGAGAGATCAGAAAGTAGGGAGGAGAAGGGAAGAGAGAGATCAGAAAGTATGGAGGAGAAGGGAAGAGAGAGATCAGAAAGTATGGAGGAGAAGGGAAGAGAGAGATCAGAAAGTATGGAGGAGAAGGGAAGAGAGAGATCAGAAAGTATGGAGGAGAAGGGAAGAGAGAGATCAGAAAGTATGGAGGAGAAGGGAAGAGAGAGATCAGAAAGTATGGAGGAGAAGGGAAGAGAGAGAACAGAAAGTATGGAGGAGAAGGAGGAGTTCCACCTGAGATAATGATGTGATGATGGTCCTATGATGTAACTACAATAAGATAACAGTCATTTATTACAGACTGAAACACAAAAACATGCTTCCATTCTGGAAAAACAGTTCCTCTTTGATCTGGGTAGCTGTGTTTTTATTTGACCTATATTTTAATCATTACACATATTCAAGGGAGGGAGCAATGAAAACTGTCTTACCTAGATTCACTCAAGTCCTTAACAAGATGGTTTTCATGTTCAACGAGAGCTTTGAGACAAGCTCCCGTCACTTCTGGTCCTTTGGGGATGACTGCTTTCAGTAGTTTTCTCATTCGGTCCTGTTCAGTTGTTTCAGCTGTTATTCTGGAGTGCTCTTCTTCACCAATCATGTTCTTTGACCACAGATCATCTGCTATTGGCATTGAGTTTTTGGTTCGCTGAATTAGTTTAGCCCAGTGTTTCTTCAGAAACTCCTCAGCAGGAATGTCAGGGACTGTTAATGCTGAAGGGGGGGGTCAATTAAATTAATATGGCTTTAGGGTTAACAGCAGCTGTTTCTACATCTTCCAGTCTCTCCAGTTATCATTCCTCTGATAGTCATTTCTTGTATAGAGCCGACTCCAGGGTTGTGGTCAATTCCAATTAAAGTCAGTCAATTTAAAATAGAAAATTGAAATAATAATTATTCCTGTTAGGTTTATTGAGAAGTCATTGAAAATAGATTATTAATGTTTTATCAACAATCTACTCAGAATCCTCTAATGTCAAAGTGGAAATGTCCCCCATACATTCAACATCTGGAAGGTCCCTCAGTCAAGTGTTGCATTTCAAGCACAGATTCAACTATATACAAAGACCAGGGATCTTTTAGAAAGCCTCATAAAGAAGGGCAGTGATTGGTAGATGGGTAACAATAACAAATCAGACATTGAATCTCTCTTTAAGCATGGTCAAGTTAATAATTATCCTGTGGGTGATGTATTAAACCACACAGACACATCAAAGATACAGTCGTCTTTCTGAACTGAGCTGCAGGACAGGAAGGAAACTGCTTAATGATGTCACCATGAGGCATTGGTGATTTTAAAACAGTTAACGAGTTCAATGTCTGTGATGGGAGAAAACTGAGGATGGATCAACAACATTGTAGTGACTCCACAATAATGACTTAAATGACAGAGTGAACAGAAGAATACAAAATATACAGAATAAAAAAATATTCCAAAACAGAAATACCTTATCGAAATAAGTATTCAGACCCTTTGCTATGAGACTTGAAATTGAGCTCAGGTGCATCCTGTTTCCATTGATCATCCTTGAGATGTTTGAACAACTTGATTGGAGTCCACCTGTGGTAAATTTAATTGATTGGACATGTTTGGGAAGGAACACACCTGTCTATATAAGGTCCCACAGTTGACAGTGCATGTCAGAGGAAAAACCAAGCCATGAGGTCGAAGGAATTGTCCGTAGAGCTCCGAGACAGGATTGTGTCGAGGCCCAGATCTGGAGAAGGGTACCGAAACAGTTCTGCAGCATTGAAGGTATCCAAGAACACAGTGGCCTCTATCATTCTTAAATGGAAGAAGTTTAGACCCACCAAAACTCTTCCTAGAGCTGGCCGCCCGGCCAAACTGAGCAATTGGGGGAGAAGGCCTTGGTCAGGGAGGTGACCAAGAACCTGATGGTCACTCTGAAAGAGCTCCAGAGTTCCTCTGTGGAGATGGGAGAACCTTCCAGAAGGACAACCATCTCTGCATCACTCCACCAATCAGGCCTTTATGGTAGAGTGGCCAGACGGAAGCCACTCCTTAGTAAAAGGCACATGACAGCCCGCTTTGAATTTGCCAAAAGGCACCAAAAGACTCTCAGACCATGAGAAACAAGATTCTCTGGTCTGATGAAACCAAGATTGAACTCTTTGGCCTGAATGCCAAGCATCACATCTGGAAGAACCCTGGCACCATCCCTACGGTGAAGCATGGTGGTGGCAGCATCATGCTGGGGGGATGTTTTTCAGCGGCAGGGACTGGGAGACTAGTCAGGATCGAGGGAAAGATGAATGGAGCAGTACAGAGAGATCCTTAATGAAAACCTGCTCCAGAGCGCTCAGGACCTCAGACTGGGGCGAAGGTTCACCTTCCAACAGGACAACGACCCTAAGCACACAGACAAGACAACGCAGGAGTGGCTTCGTGACAAGTCTCTGAATGTCCTTGAGTGGCCCAGCCAGAGCCCGGACTTGAACCCTATCGAACATCTCTGGAGAGACCTGAAAATAGCTGTGCAGCGACGCTCCCCATCCAACCTGACAGAGCTTGAGAGGATCTGCAGAGAAGAATGGGAGAAACTCCCCAAATACAGGTGTGCCAAGCTTGTAGCATCATGCCCAAGAAGAATTGATGCTGTAATCGCTGCCAAAGGTGCTTCAACAAAGTACTGAGTAAAGGGTCTGAATACTTATGTAAATGTGATATTTCAGTTTTTTTTATATATATACATTTGCAACAATGTCTAAAAACCTGTTTTTGCTTTGTCATTATGGGGTATTTTGTGTAGATTGATGAGGGGGAAAACACGATTTTATCAATTTTATAATAAGGCTGTAACGTAACAAAATGTGGAACAATTCAAGGGGTCTGAATACTTTCTGAATGCACTGTAACTCATGTTTACTTACTTGTTGAATGGGTGGCAGTGATGTATTCATCTGAAAGATAAATAAAATGAGGTTATATCACTCTAAATAGCATCTGTTACAAAAGTACAAAGTTATGATTGACATATGCTCCTACCTTGTGATACCACTTCTTTCCATGCAATCCTCTCATCATCACCAAATAATTCCATCTCAATGTCAACCCCTGTCATTTTCACAACTGCCCTGAAAAAGCTTGGTGTGGAGTCTCTATGTATGAGATGAATCTTCTGGAGAGAGATGGAGAGAGCGAGAGAGAGATTGCTTGCAATGTAAACATATGTTTCCCATGCCAATAAAGCCATGTGAATTGAGAGCCATCGAGCGAGAGAGAGCAATGGATAGAAATGTGACTTAAAATGTCAGATTCATGTTCTTAGTCTACTAAAACTGTACCGGTGGATTGATGTAGGTAGAACAGGGAATGTTCAGTCTGAAGTAACTATTCAGTTTGAAGGCCTGCTCTGGTCTTGAGATGAGAACCCTTGAAGACCCTTCAGACTTTTCCTGTTGTTCCACAGCCTGCGAAACGAGGCATGAAATACACAGCCAGTCAATGTATAGTCTTATTCAAACATTATTCAGAAAACTAGCAACAAACTATTATCTTCATGTTATGAGTGTCAACATAAACCGTACCACTGCTTAGTTAAGGTCACCTCTAAAAGAATGGTACCTCACCTGTATTTGGCTGGGGTTTCTGGGGAACAGGTATAGGCGTGGAATTAGTGTTTGCTTTTTCACTGTCAGATAGAGCATCAGCTCACAGTGGACATCTATGTTCCGCTTAAAGATATAGCTCAGTATAACAGAGATAACTGAGAACCTGGGATGGAGAATTTTGGCATGGAATCTGGTGACCTCATGCACTTCCTCAACAGACACTCCATGTTCCTCTACATGAAAAATCTTCATCTCATTCCTCAGGGAAGGGTTGGTCCCTGAACAACACAATAAAAAGGAGACAGAAAGACAAATATTGTATTATTCATCCAACTAAAACACAAAGAATATGCGGTATCAGATCACAGTAAACTCAAACTCCCAGAATAGCTCATTCATTCATTCAGGAAGTGAAACTCAGTTACATGGAAATGTCTTTCTGAATACTATGTCTATATGGTTTTACCTAAACAGACAAAGTGTGGCAGATGAACTTCCTCCAGTTCACCTAACTCCATAGTGATGTCCAGCAATGGACCACCTTGTCCGTACTGCATGTCTTTCAGAAGTTGACTGTAGGGTTCCCAGTTCCTGAAGTGATACTTCAGAATGACATCTCTCTCACACACCCAGCGGAGCCCAGACACTGTGCACTCATAACGCCCTTTGGGTGTCCTGTGCCTGAGGGCAACAACAAGATATGGTAGAGAGGGTCAATCGTCAAATGGAGAGGTTGGATTAGAAGCCTATTCCCAAAGGTAATGGGGAAATACACTAGCAAGCGGAATGAAATGTAAAAAGTAGTTATTTTACCTGAACATTGTCACTTCCTGGACAGTGGAAGTCAAGGGTTCAATCGGAAGCCAGTGTGTGGAGTCCTGAACAAGGACAAGCATGTCAGTTATACATATGGGGCCAGTTTCCTGGACACAGATTGAGTCTAGTGCTGGACTTAAAGCATGATCAATGGAAGTTTCAATAGAAAGTTCTTTAAGGTCCAGGACTAGGCTTAATCTGTGTCCGGGAAACTGGCCCATTAACCAAAGTAACTAATCTAATGTCTTTATTCAATGTTACATGGAATGCTGGTGATTTATCCAATTAAAACTGTCTAATGAAAAAATATGACAACAGCTAAAATCCTGCATGCCTACAAGCAGAACACAGGACCGTCTATATCCCAGTATGAATGGTTGGTCAGTACACACCTGGCTTTCAGACTGTGTTTATATTACTAAAGCAGAACACAGGACTGTCTATATCCCAGTATGAATGGTTGGTCAGTACACACCTGGCTTTCAGACTGTGTTTATATTACTAAAGCAGAACACAGGACTGTCTATATCCCAGTATGAATGGTTGGTCAGTACACACCTGGCTTTCAGACTGTGTTTATATTACTAAAGCAGAACACAGGACTGTCTATATCCCAGGATGAATGGTTGGTCAGTACACACCTGGCTTTCAGACTGTGCCTGACTCCTGAAGGTATGTAAAAGTGAGAATTGACATTATGACTTACCTCAACATGGTCACAAGTCTTACAGCTCTGAGGAATCCCTGAAGTCAAAAGTAGTTGTTATTTAAAACGGACAATCTCATGTAATAATGAATTAATATATATTAAACAGACTTGTAATAAAAATGAATGTAAGTGAGCAACAGTCTCATTATGTACACTCATTATCATACCATAATCTGACATTAGTGTTATATTAATGAATGTTTGTGGAAGCAGGAAACAACATGGTTCTGGTCCATGTTTTGGAGATGTTGGGGGCCTGATTTCTGGTAGATCCCAGGATGAGAGCTTAAAGGTAGAGTCAGCTAAATTATGTTGTACGAGCAGCACCGCAGATATTGAAACAATTATCAGTTAACACTCACATATCTGGTCTCTGGTGTTCTCAGGTCCAGGCTTGATACAACACTCTCCACCATGGTCTCTGCTGTTGGGAAAGCAGAAGGATAGACTGTGATTAAACTAAATACAACTTATAAAGGCTTTATATAGCATTCATACAGTCTTCATAAGCAATACAAAGGGTGTATAAAGGGTGACAGAACAGCTCCCTATGTAGGGTGCATTGCCTAATGTGACATAACACTATGTCAACTTCCATGAAGTCAATACTGACGGTGACATTACAGGTGACATTGCTTATCTTGATGAAAGCCCCTAGAGACGTGAAGTCACCAGTTATCATTTTAACAGGTTCTGATGCCCTCTTGTGGTTAGAGTGAAACTGACACTACAGTGAGACATAGGAGAGGAAACATCTGTACATCCAACAGAACACATTAAAAACACACCACCACTACTAATCTAACTGTCTGTAGGTCCAACAGAACACATTAAAACACACCACTACTACTAATCTAACTGTCTGTAGGTCCAACAGAACACATTAAAACACACCACTACTACTAATCTAACTGTCTGTAGGTCCAACAGAACACATTAAAACACACCACTACTACTAATCTAACTGTCTGTAGGTCCAACAGAACACATTAAAACACACTACTAATACTAATCTAACTGTCTGTAGGTCCAACAGAACACATTAAAAACACACCACCACTACTAATCTAACTCTCTGTAGGTCCAACAGAACACATTAAAACACACCACTACTACTAATCTAACTGTCTGTAGGTCCAACAGAACACATTAAAACACACCACTACTACTAATCTAACTGTCTGTAGGTCCAACAGAACACATTAAAACACACCACTAATACTAATCTAACTGTCTGTAGGTCCAACAGAACACATTAAAACACACCACTACTACTAATCTAACTATCTGTAGGTCCAACAGAACACATTAAAACACACCACTAATACTAATCTAACTGTCTGTAGGTCCAACAGAACACATTAAAAACACACCACTACTACTAATCTAACTGTCTGTAGGTCCAACAGAACACATTAAAAACTCACCACTACTACTAATCTAACTGTCTGTAGGTCCAACAGAACACATTAAAACACACGACCACCACTAATCTAACTGTCTGCAGGTCCAACAGAACACATTAAAAACACACCACTACTAATCTAACTGTCTGTAGGTCCAACAGAACACATTAAAACACACCACCACTACTAATCTAACTGTCTGTAGGTCCAACAGAACACATTAAAGCACACCACTAATACTAATCTAACTGTCTGTAGGTCCAACAGAACACATTAAAAACACACCACTACTACTAATCTAACTGTCTGTAGGTCCAACAGAACACATTAAAACACACCACTACTAATCTAACTGTTTGTAGGTCCAACAGAACACATTAAAACACACCACTACTAATCTAACTGTCTGTAGGTCCAACAGAACACATTAAAACACACCACTACTACTAATCTAACTGTCTGTAGGTCCAACAGAACACATTAAAACACACCACTACTACTAATCTAACTGTCTGTAGGTCCAACAGAACACATTAAAACACACCACTACTACTAATCTAACTGTCTGTAGGTCCAACAGAACACATTAAAACACACCACTAATACTAATCTAACTGTCTGTAGGTCCAACAGAACACATTAAAACACACCACTACTACTAATCTAACTGTCTGTAGGTCCAACAGAACACATTAAAACACACCACTAATACTAATCTAACTGTCTGTAGGTCCAACAGAACACATTAAAAACACACCACTACTACTAATCTAACTGTCTGTAGGTCCAACAGAACACATTAAAAACACACCACTACTACTAATCTAACTGTCTGTAGGTCCAACAGAACACATTAAAACACACCACCACCACTAATCTAACTGTCTGCAGGTCCAACAGAACACATTAAAAACACACCACTACTAATCTAACTGTCTGTAGGTCCAACAGAACACATTAAAACACACCACCACTACTAATCTAACTGTCTGTAGGTCCAACAGAACACATTAAAACACACCACTAATACTAATCTAACTGTCTGTAGGTCCAACAGAACACATTAAAAACACACCACTACTACTAATCTAACTGTCTGTAGGTCCAACAGAACACATTAAAACACACCACTACTAATCTAACTGTCTGTAGGTCCAACAGAACACATTAAAACACACCACTACTAATCTAACTGTCTGTAGGTCCAACAGAACACATTAAAACACACCACTACTACTAATCTAACTGTCTGTAGGTGTCACGGTTTCGGCCGAGGCTGCCTCTCTCCCTTGTTCGGGCAGGCTTCGGCGTTCGTTGTCTCCGGAATACTAGCTGCCACCGTTGTATGTTTCATGTTCGTTTGCTTTTGTCTGTTTGTTGTCACACCTGTTCTTGTTTAGCCTAATTAGTGTTCTATAAGTTTCTCGTTGTGTTTGCCTAGTGTTGTGTGTTATTGATTTTTGTCATTCATGTATAGGGCGTTATTCCTGTATTTTCGCTCGGTTGAGCTTCCCTCCACTGTTGGAGTATTTACGCACCTGTTTGTGCGCTTTTGTTTTGTTTCGCCTTCGTGCGTATTTCGCCTTCGGGCAAGAGTTGACCTATTGCCGTGTTTGGCGATCACTAAAGTCTGTTGGACTATCCGTCTGTGTCCTGCGTTTGATTCCACCACTGCACCCACCTACAGCACGCGTTGACAGAATAACACACCTTTTAAATGGAATCAGCAGGAGCCGCAGCAGCCCAGGCGACGCTGGAGGACAGGGTCCGGGAACAAGGTGACCAGATCCTGCAGATGGGGACCGCACTGCAGGAGGTGATCACCACCATTCGAGGCTGGGGGACGCCTCCACCGCCACCCGCCCTGCCAGCACCATCGGCCAGTCAGCCTATTCCCGCACCGGAACCCCGAGGAGTCCGACTCTCGCTCCCGAGGGCTTACGATGGAACCGCGGCTGGGTGCCAGGGTTTCCTTCTCCAGGTGGAGCTGTACCTGGCCACCGTGCACCCGGCGCCCTCGGGACATGAGAGCGTGTCCGCCTGATCTCCTGCCTGTCCGGGAAGGCGTTGGAATGGGCCAACGCGGAGTGGAGGAGGATCGACGCGGACACCATAACCTACGAGGAGTTCTCCCGCCGCTTCAGGGCGGTGTTTGACCATCCCCGGAGGGGAAAGCGGCGGGGGAGCGTCTGGTCTTCCTCCGGCAGGGGAGGAGGAGTGCTCAGGAGTTCGCCCTCGAATTCCGTACTCTAGCGGCAGATGCAGGGTGGAATGATCGGGCTCTCGTCGATCACTACAGATGTAGTCTACGAGAGGACGTCCGTCGGGAGCTGGCCTGTAGGGACACCAGCCTCACGTTCGACCAGTTGGTCGACATGTCCATCAGGCTGGATAACCTGCTAGCTACCCGCGGACGTTCCGAGGGGGTCCGTCCATTTCACCCTCCAGCGCCTCCAAGCCGTGCCCCATGGAGCTCGGGGGCGCTGGCGCTAGAGAGAGGAGGGGTCGGCTTACTAGGGGGTCCATCCCCTGCACCAACTGTGGTCGGGGAGGACACACCGCGGCTAGGTGCTGGGGATGGCCTCCTAGGGGAGAGGACGACAGGTTCCGCACTGGGGATTCCTTCCAGGTGAGTAGGCGCCCCACTCACCCAGAGCTCTCTGTTGCACATTTCTGTATACCTGTGCGTTTTCCACAGGTAGCACCTCATTCCCAGCATAAGGCGCTGGTAGATTCAGGCGCGGCTGGGAATTTTATTGATAAGAAATTTTGTTTAGCTGTAGGGATTCCCCTTCTTCCTGTTGATGTCCCTTTCCCCGTTCATGCCCTAGATAGTCGTCCGTTGGGTGCGGGCTTGATCAGGGAGGTCACTGCGCCACTTAGGATGTGTGCGCAGGGGGGTCATCAGGAGATGATTCAGCTATTTCTGATTGACTCTCCTGCGTATCCGGTGGTGCTGGGCATGCCCTGGTTGAGTACCCATAACCCATCTATTTCGTGGCAGGAGAGGGCTCTGATGGAGTGGTCTGCCCAGTGTGTGGGTAGATGTTTAGGCGTTTCCGTAGGGGCTACCTCGGTGGAGAGTCCAAACCAGGTGCCCGCATTGCACGTTCCCCCCTGAGTATGGGGATTTGGCGATTGCGTTTAGTAAGTCGAGGGCGACGCAGTTGCCGCCCCATAGGCAGGGAGATTGTGCGATAGACCTCCAGGCAGGAGCTGCGCTCCCACGGAGCCATGTGTATCCTCTGTCTCAAGAGGAGAAAAAAGCTATGGAGACCTACATAGACGAATCTCTGAGACAAGGATACATACGGCCTTCCACTTCCCCTGCGTCCTCGAGTTTCTTTTTTGTGAAGAAGAAGGATGGTGGTTTGCGCCCGTGCATCGATTACCGTGGTCTCAATCAGATTACGGTGAAGTACAGTTATCCACTCCCGCTGATTGCGACCATGACTGAGTCATTGCATGGGGCGCGCTTCTTCACTAAATTAGATCTCAGGAGCGCGTACAACTTGGTGCGCATCAGGGAGGGCGATGAATGGAAGACAGCCTTTAGTACCACCTCGGGCCATTACGAGTATCTGGTCATGCCATACGGGTTGATGAACGCTCCGTCAGTTTTCCAATCATTCGTGGATGAGATCTTCAGGGACATGCAGGGGCAGGGGGTGGTTGTGTACATAGATGACATTCTCGTGTACTCGCCTACCCGTGTCGAGCATGTGGCCCTGGTGCGCCGAGTGTTGCGGAGGCTGGTGGAGCACGACCTGTATGTTAAGGCAGAGAAGTGTCTGTTTTTCCAGGAGTCAGTCTCCTTTTTTGGGGTATCAGTTGTCTGCGTCAGGGGTGAAGATGGAGGTAGACCGGGTGTCGGCCGTGCGTAATTGGCAAACACCAACCACTGTGAAGGAGGTGCAGCAGTTTTTGGGGGTTTGCAAATTACTACAGGAGGTTTATCCGGGGTTTTGGACAGGTGGCAGCTCCCATCACGTCTCTTTTGAAGGGGGGTCCGGTGCGTCTGCAGTGGTCGGCCGAGGCGGACAGGGCGTTTGGGAGGCTGAAGGACCTGTTTACCTCAGCCCCGGTGCTGGCGCATCCGGATCCCTCTTTGCCGTTCCAGGTAGAGGTGGACGCGTCAGAGGCCGGTCTAGGAGCCGTGCTTTCACAACGGTCTGGCGCGCCACCTAAACTCCGCCCCTGTGCTTTTTATTCTAAGAAGCTCAGTCCGGCGGAGCGGAACTATGACGTAGGGGACAGGGAGCTGTTAGCCGTGGTACAGGCCCTAAAGGTGTGGAGGCACTGGCTTGAGGGGGCTCAACACCCTTTCCTCATTTTGACGGACCACCGTAACCTGGAGTACATCCGGGCAGCGAGGAGGCTGAACCCTCGCCAGGCAAGATGGAATATGTTCTTGACCAGGTTTACATTTAAGATCACGTACATCCCTGGGTCACAGAACGGTAAGGCAGATGCGCTGTCTCGGCGGTATGACACGGAGGAGAGGTCCGTGGAGCCCACTCCCCATACTGCCGGAGTCGTGTCTGGTGGCACCGGTAGTGTGGGAGGTCGATGCTGAACTCGAGCGGGTGTTACGCACCGACCCTAGTCCACCGCAATGCCCTGAGGGTCGGAAGTACGTTCCGCTCGAGGTTCGGGATCGATTGATCTATTGGGCTCACACGTCACCCTCCTCTGGACATCCTGGTATCGGCCGGACAGTGCACTGTCTTAGTGCCAAGTACTGGTGGCCCACGTTGGCGAAGGATGTGAGGGTTTATGTTTCCTCCTGCTCGGTGTGCGCCCAGTGTAAGGCGCCTAGACATCTGCCTAGGGGTAAGTTACTACCCCTGCCCGTTCCACAACGACCATGGTCTCACCTCTCGGTGGATTTCATTACTGACCTTCCTCCTTCACAGGGGAACACCACTATACTGGTCGTTGTGGACCGGTTTTCTAAGGCCTGTCGTTTGCTCCCCATGCCGGGCCTTCCTACTGCCCTGCAAACCGCCGAAGCACTATTCACCCATGTGTTCCGGCACTACGGGGTACCCGAGGATATTGTGTCTGATCGGGGTCCCCAATTTACCTCCAGGGTCTGGAGAGCCTTTATGGAGCGGTTGGGGGTCTCGGTGAGCCTCACCTCGGGTTACCACCCAGAGAGTAATGGGCAGGTGGAACGCGTGAACCAGGATGTGGGTAGGTTTCTTAGAACATACTGCCAGGACCGGCCGGAGGAGTGGGCAAGGTACGTTCCCTGGGCCGAGATGGCCCAGAATTCCCCTACGCCATTCCTCCACTAACCTAACCCCTTTTCAATGTGTGCTAGGTTACCAGCCGGTTCTGGCACCTTGGCAGCAGAGCCAGATCGAGGCTCCTGCGGTGGATGAGTGGGCGCGGCGCTCGGAGGAGACATGGAACGCTGCACATGTCCACCTGCAGCGGGCCCTCCGACGTCATAAGGCGAGCGCCGATCTCCACCGCAGTGAGGGACCGGTGTACGCACCTGGTGATCGAGTCTGGCTCTCTACCAGAAACCTGCCCCTCCGCCTGCCCTGTCGGAAACTGGGTCGGCGGTTTGTAGGGCCATTTAAAGTCCTGGGAAGGTTGAACGAGGTGTGTTACAAATTACAACTGCCTGTTGAATATAAAAGTATTAACCCCTCGTTCCATGTGTCCCTTCTCAGGCCGGTGGTAGCTGGCCCACTCCAAGAAAGTGAGATCAGGGAGACTCCTCCGCCCCCATTGGACATCGAGGGGGCACCGGCGTACACTGTGAGGTCCATCTTGGATTCGAGACGTCGGATGGGGGGTCTCCAGTATCTAGTGGAGTGGGAGGGTACGGTCCGGAGGAGCGGTGCTGGGTGCCGAGGAGAGACATCTTGGACCCGTCTCTCCTGACGGAATTCCATCGTGGGCACCCGACGCACCCTGCTCCGCGTCCTCCGGGTCGTCCCCGAGGCCGGAGTCGGCGCACGTCTGGAGCCACGCGTCAAGGGGGGGGTACTGTCACGGTTTCGGCCGAGGCTGCCTCTCTCCCTTGTTCGGGCAGGCTTCGGCGTTCGTTGTCTCCGGAATACTAGCTGCCACCGTTGTATGTTTCATGTTCGTTTGCTTTTGTCTGTTTGTTGTCACACCTGTTCTTGTTTAGCCTAATTAGTGTTCTATAAGTTTCTCGTTGTGTTTGCCTAGTGTTGTGTGTTATTGATTTTTGTCATTCATGTATAGGGCGTTATTCCTGTATTTTCGCTCGGTTGAGCGTCCCTCCACTGTTGGAGTATTTACGCACCTGTTTGTGCGCTTTTGTTTTGTTTCGCCTTCGTGCGTATTTCGCCTTCGGGCAAGAGTTGACCTATTGCCGTGTTTGGCGATCACTAAAGTCTGTTGGACTATCCGTCTGTGTCCTGCGTTTGATTCCACCACTGCACCCACCTACAGCACGCGTTGACAGTAGGTCCAACAGAACACATTAAAACACACCACTACTAATAATCTATTTGTAGGAATGATTCCAGAGGAAAACACATGATAAAACATTGCTATGACTCACCTTTGAATGTGTTGGTCATCTATCTGACACAGGGTCACTGAGGAGGAGGAGGAGGAAACCCCAAACCCAAACCCAGGATAGAGGGGTTCAGTGAATGTGGTGTGTTCTGTGTAAAGGTGTGTCAGTGTACCAGAGGAGGACACACTATAGAAGGACAAAGTACCAGCTGGCCAGTCCAGATACACTCCAACTATGTTAGAAACAGGACCAGGGGTGGATCTGCCGACTCCAGCAATTAAAAAGATATATCCACTGTCAGAGCAGAATAAACACCAGGACTTCCTATTGGCTCCAATACAACTGTCATCCTCCTCTCCCTTCCTCTTCATTCCTTTGGACACCACACCAATGTCAGCCCCGCCACCATCCATCTCCACCTCCCAGTAATAACGAGATCCAGATAAGACTTCTCTGCAGAGAACTTGGGGATGATGGTCAAATCTGTCTGGATGGTCTTCATAATGCTGCTTCTCCTCCACCCGTGTCACCTTCCTGTTCCCCTCAGACAGTATCATGTCTGGGTTTGCTGTATTTGGGTCCAGGGTGAGATGACAGGCATCTGTAGACAAAAGGAGAGTTTAATCAAACCACATCTTCATATAAAATGTTGTTTTGTAGGTAGAGAACAAGTATTGATTAGTTACTATGTTACTGTAGTTCTGAATATGTAGTTAATTAGGATTGAAGAGACTTACATTTCCTCAGCCCTGGTTTCAGCCTGAACTCTCCACCATGATCCACACTGTTGGAGAAACAGGTTATTGACTGACAAAGACCTAATAAAGCAGTCAACATTTAAACCATATTGTTGTGTTCTGGTGCACTATCCAAGTTCATTAGTAGAGAAATACAGGTATTCTATCCTACATACTGCATACAGAACAGAGTACAATTCAATACTAGAGACATACAGGTATTCTATCCTACATACTGCATACAGAACAGAGTACAATTCATTACTAGAGACATACAGGTATTCTATCCTACCTACTGCATACAGAACAGAGTACAATTCCAACAGGATATCAGAGATACAGAAGAAGAGTATTCATGTGGTGATGATGTATGCTGTGTTGGAGTGCTAAGCCTGCTGGGTAAACGTCCCCTGTATTCTACCATCATGTCCTCATGTTACTGAACCTACTACACTACATAGGACACAACCACTGCTCACACTATTAGGACATCTATTCTGACTTACTTCAGCTTCATCAGTTTATCTGTGGGATCCACCAGAGCAGCTGAAAGCAGTCCCCCTGCAGAGTCTCTTGGGTGATTGTAGCTCAGGTCCAGCTCTTTCAGGTGGGAGGGGTTTGACCTCAGAGCTGAAGACAGAGCAGCACAGCCCTCCTCTGTGACCAGACAGCCAGACAGCCTACAGAGAGACACAACAGCTGGCTA
Source organism: Coregonus clupeaformis (assembly GCF_020615455.1). NCBI lineage: Eukaryota > Metazoa > Chordata > Actinopteri > Salmoniformes > Salmonidae > Coregonus > Coregonus clupeaformis. The sequence goes on along the minus strand of NW_025535750.1, from coordinate 24,246 downwards.
GGTTGGTGGACTGGTGTCAATCATCTTGTAGGACACCCATATATTTGTCCATGACACAAACATTGTGATGAAACATCAGATGTTCAGAGTATTTGTTTTACTAAGCTCAGTACCGACCTGACTGAAACAGCTGTACATACCCCAGTGTGTGTAGTTTACAGTCTGGATCCTCCAGTCCAGCAGACAGCAGTGTAACTCCTGAGTCCTGCAGGTCATTGTCTCTCAGCTCCAGTTGTTTCAGTTGTGAGTTGGATGAACTCAGGACTGAGGCCAGATCTGAACAGCAACCCTCTGTCAGACCACACTGACCTAGACTAGAGGGCAGAAGAGCACATGATTAACAAATGTTTAAAACATCCACATAATAACTCATACTGAAGAAAGTTAACTCACACTAGTGTCTGTATGTTGCAGAGTGGACTGGTTAGTCCAACACAGAGCAGCTCCACTCCTCTGTCTCCCAGGTCATTGTAGCTGAGGTCCAGTTCACTCAGGGGGGAGTTTGGTGTCTGCAGAGCTGAGGCCAGAGTCTCACAGGATTCATATGTGAGTTTACAGCCAGCCAGTCTGGAGAGAGGAGATATGTTGATACACTGTTAAATATGCAAAGCTTGAAGAATAATGAGATGCATTAAGATAAAAACAGAAGGACACATGATTAACCAATGTTAAAAACATACTAACTCACTCAAGATATTTACCTTAGTTTTATATATGTTATGTATGTTTCTGGATATGTTCCAAAATGTTAAAATAATGTTAAAAACATACACATACTAACTATACTGAACAGAAATATAAACCCAACATGTAAAGTGTTGGTCCCACGTTTCATGAGCTGAAATAAAAGATCCCAGATATGTTCCATACGCACAAAAGTTTATTTCTCTCAAATGTTGTGCATAAATTTGTTTAGATCCCTGTTAGTGAGCATTTCTCCTTTGTTAAGATAATCAATTTTGTTAAGATAATCCATTCACCTGACAGGTGTGGTATATCAAGAAGCTGATTAAACAGCATGATATCATTACACAGGTGCACCTTGTGCTGGGGACAATAAAAGGCCACTCTGAAATGTACAGTTTTGTCACACAACACAATGCCACAGATGTGTCAAGTTTTGAGGGAGCGTGCAATTGGCATGATGACTGCAGGAATGTCCACCAGAGCTGTTGCTAGAGAATTTTATGTTAATTTCTCTTCCATAAACCGCCTCCAACATCGTTTTAGAGAATTTGGCAGTACATCCTACCGGCCTCACAATCACAGACCACATGTAACCACGCCAGCCCAGGACCTCCACATCCGGCTTCTTCACCTGCAGGATGGTCTGAGACAAGCCACCAGGACAGCTGATTTAACTGTGGGTTTTCACAACCTAATACTTTCTGCACAAACTGTCAGAAACCGTCTCAGGGAAGCTCATCTGCGTGCTCGTCATCCTCACCAGGGTCTTGACCTGACTGCAGTTCGGCGTCGTAACCGCCTTCTGTGGGCAAATGCTCACCTTCGATGGCCACTGGAGAAGTGTGCTCTTCTCGGATGAATCCCGGTTTCAACTGTACCGGGAAGATGGCAGAAAGCGTGTATGGCGTCGTGATGGCATTGTGTGGGCAAGCGGTTTGCTGATTTCAACGTTGTGAACAGAGTGCCCCATGGTGGCGGTGGGGTTATGGTATGGGCCGGCATAAGCTACGGACAACGAACACAATCACATTTTATCGATGGCAATTTGAATGCACAGAGATACCGTGATGAGATCCTGAGGCCCATTATCGTGCCATTCAACCGCCGCCATCACTTCATGTTTCAGCATGATAATGCACGGCCCCGTGTCGCAAGGATCTGTATACAATTCCTGGAAGCTGAAAATGTCCCAGTTCTTCCATGGACTGCATACTCACCAGACATGCATGTTTGGGATGCTCTGGATCGACGTGTACGACAGCGTCTTCCAGTTCCCGGCAGTTTTCAGCAACTTCGCACAGCCATTGAAGAGGAGTGGGACAACATTCCACAGGCCACAATCAACAGCCTGATCAACTCTATGTGAAGGAGATGTGTCGCGCTGCATGAGGCAAATGGTCGTCACACCAGATACGGACTGGTTTTCTGATACACACCAATACTTATTTTTTTAAAGGTATCTGTGACCAACAGATGCATACCTGAATTCCCATTTATGTGAAATCCATAGATTAGGGCCTAATGAATTTATTTCAATTGACTGATTTCCTCATTTGAACTGTAACTCAGTAAAACCTTTGAAATGGTTGCATGTTGCATTTATATTTTTGTTCAGTATACAGTACATACAGAATATATAAACACTCACAGTGGATACTGAAGAAAGTTAACTCACACTAGTGTCTGTATGTTGCAGAGTGTACTGGTTAGTCCAACACAGAGCAGCTCCACTCCTCTGTCTCCCAGGTCATTGTAGCGGAGGTCCAGTTCTCTCAGGGGGGAGTTTGGTGTCTGCAGAGCTGAAGCCAGAGTCTCACAGGATTCATATGTGAGTTCACAGCCAGCTAGTCTGGAGAGAGGAGATATAGTGATATACTGTTAAATATGCAAAGCTTTAAGAATAATGAGATGCATTAAGACAATAACAGAAGGACACATGATTAAACAATGTTAAAAACATACTAACTCACTCAAGACATTTAACCTTAGTTTGATATATTTATCACATTTTATGTATGTTTCTGCATATTTACTAAGATGTTCAAATAATGTTAAAAACATACACATACTAACTACATACATAATATATAAACACACACAGTGGATACTGAAGATATTTAACTCACACTAGTGTCTGTATGTTGCAGAGTGGACTGGTTAGTCCAACACAGAGCAGCTCCACTCCTCTGTCTCCCAGGTCATTGTAGCTGAGGTCCAGTTCTCTCAGGGGGGAGTTTGGTGTCTGCAGAGCTGAGGCCAGAGTCTCACAGGATTCATATGTGAGTTCACAGCGATCCAGTCTGGAGAGAGGAGATCATCTGTTAGATATACAAATCCTTCAGAATAATGATACTGTATACATCAACTCAATAGCAGAACTTACAGTGCTCTCTTGCAGGTTTTCACTACCGGCAGCAACCTCTGATAACCTTTCCCTGATGTGGTGTATGTCTTCAGGTCAAACTCCTCCAGCACCTCCTCTGACATCAGTAACAGGTAGGCCAGGGCTGAACATTGGTCAAGTTTTAGTCTTGTTTCTGAAAGAGTTCCTGATCGCAGGGAGGTTTGCATTTCTTCAACTAGAGAGTTGGCACCAAGTTCATTCAGACAGTGGAACAAGTTGATGATCCTTTCTGGTGAGGATTCCTCCTCGATCTTGTCTGAAATGTACCTGACTGTTCTCTCAACTGTTTCCTCATTGCTCTGTGTTGTACTTCCTGTCTGTGTCAGAAGGCCTCGTAACAGATTCTGATTGGACTCCAGTGAGAGACCCAGAAGGAAGCGGAGGAACAGCTCCAGGTCTCCATTCTCACTCTTCAAGGCCTGGTCCACTGCTCTCCTGTGTAAATCAGACAACTGGATTGACTCCTCATCTTCATCCTCACTAGTGGTGGAAAAAACATTTTCCTTCTTGTCCAGACATGATTCTAAAGCATGCACTGCTGCTAGAAACTCCTGAATGCTCAGATGCACAAAGCTGTAGACCTTGTCTTGGTACAGCCCAGATTCTTCTTTAAAGATCTCTGTACACAATGCTGAGTACTCTGATGCCTCTGTGACATCAAGGCCACACTCTCTCAGGTCCTCCTCATAGAAGATCAGGTTGCCCTTCTGCAGCTGTTGGAAAGCCAGCTTTGCCAGTTTCAGGATCATCTCTTTGTCTGACTGAGACAGTTCCTTTGGGTTTGTCTCTGTGGCTTTGTTGTACTTCTTGTTCTTCACAATGATTTGGATGAGCGTGAAGTGTGTGAACATCTGGGTCAGAGTTTTGGGGACTTCATCCTTCTCTGCCTCTTTCAGCATCATCTCAAGGACAGTGGCTGATATCCAACAGAAGACTGGCATGTGGCACATGATGTGGAGGCTCCTTGATGTCTTCATGTGTTTGATGATTTCATTGGCCAGATTCTGATCTGTGATTTTCTTCCTGAAGTACTCCTCCTTCTGTGGATCATTGAACCCTCGTACCTCTGTCACCTGGTCAACACACTCAGGTGGGATCTGATTGGCTGCTGCAGGCCGTGAGGTTATCCAGAGGAGAGCAGAGGGAAGCAGATTCCCCTTGATGAGGTTTGTCAGCAGCACGTCCACCGAGGTTAGCTTCGTGACATCACAGCACCTCTCATTGTTTTTGAAGTCTAGAGGAAGTAGACACTCATCCAGACCATCAAAAATGAAAACAGTTTTGGTTTCACCATCTTCAATGCTGTTAATCTCTTTCAGCTCTGAGAAGTAGTGGGAAAGAAGTTGCATCAGACTGTATTGGTCCTTTTTCAGGTTCAGATCACGGAAAGGAAGAGGAAACATGAAATGAACGTCCTGATTTGCTTTTCCCTCTGCCCAGTCAAGGATGACCTTCTGCACAGAGACTGTTTTTCCAATGCCAGCGATTCCTTTTGTCAGCACAGTTCTGATAGGTTTGTCTTGTCCAGCTAAAGGCTTGAAGATGTCGTTGCATTTGATTGGTGTCTCTTGTGTGGTTTGTTTCTTGGATGCCATCTCTATATGTCTCACCTCATGTTCATTATTGACCCCTCCACTTCCACCCTCTGTGATGTAGAGCTCTGTGTAGATGTCCTTTAACAGACTTTGGTTTCCAATTCCTTCAGATATGTGTTGATACTTGTGTTTCAGTTTAGCCTTAATGTCTTGTTGGACTGTCAGAAGAGTTTGACCTGTAGGAAAACAATGAGATTGATATTAATCCCATAAAACTAGAAGATTAACTTTTGAAAGTTAAAACTGATCAACATGATCTAATATTAAAGCAGTAATTTGATCAATAGAGAAAGATGTAAGGTGTGGACGGGAGGGCTGTTGTAACTCCCAGTCTTACTCCTCATACCCAGAGGGTTGTGTGTGAACATTACAGCACCCTCGCTGACAATCCCCTCCATCGTCTCAACTGGATCCTGAACGTTTTCATAGTCCAACTGGTAGTCAGAGCTTTTCATCTGTTGTTCAGACATTTTGCCACGTCTCAGAGGTTCCCGGCTGGGTGTAGGTGACTCTGCTCTGGGCTTCTGGACACTTTCAACAAAACAGGGAGACAGATCACTTCATCAATAGTGCATCAATATCACATCAACAACTGCATAGCTGAACTCAAGTCCTGATGTTTCTTTGAAATGAGGGGCTGCTGTTCTGAAGCCTTTTCCAGATTGCAAAAAATCTGAAGCATGTACGGGATTCTCTACTTTACACACAGTCTCTACTCTACTCATTCACTACGGGATTCTCTACTTTACACACAGTCTCTACTCTACTCATTCACTATGGGATTCTCTACTTTACACAGTCTCTACTCTACTCATTCACTGTACGGGATTCTCTACTTTACACACAGTCTCTACTCTACTCATTCACTGTACGGGATTCTCTACTTTACACACAGTCTCTACTCTACTCATTCACTATGGGATTCTCTACTTTACACAGTCTCTACTCTACTCATTCACTGTATGGGATTCTCTGCTTTACACAGTCTCTACTCTACTCATTCACTGTATGGGATTATCTACTTTACACACAGTCTCTGCTCTACTCATTCACTGTATGGGATTCTCTACTTTACACACAGTCTCTACTCTACTCATTCACTGTACGGGATTCTCTACTTTACACACAGTCTCTACTCTACTCATTCACTGTACGGGATTCTCTACTTTACACACAGTCTCTACTCTACTCATTCACTATGGGATTCTCTACTTTACACAGTCTCTACTCTACTCATTCACTGTATGGGATTCTCTACTTTACACACGGTCTCTACTCTACTCATTCACTGTATGGGATTCTCTACTTTACACACAGTCTCTGTTCTACTCATTCACTATGGGATTCTCTACTTTACACACAGTCTCTACTCAACTCATTCACTGTCCAGAGAACAGACTACTCTGGCCATTTCAGTGATGAATGGAGAATGGTACTTGTTTAATAAAGCTACATCAATCAATGTCTGCAAGATCACATACTGATAGTATTCTACAGAACCCAATATAATAGCATAGTATAAAGTTACTGGAAGACAAAAAACACCACATTTCTTATGAGATGTTAAGATGACTGTGCGAATGGTCAAATTTCTCTCATGTGGCCAAAACCCAACAGAGTGCCACTAGGCAAAATATGTGCAGTGATTGAAACAAAACACAGGTATGCTGCAGTTTGTTAACATCATCTGCTCTACAATTCGCTCACTGTACTTCATTCAAAACACAAAACAGCACTGTACAAAACTCAACTGATTGAGATGAAATGGTTGACTTGCAAGAATTTCCAAGACCGGCCTGATTGAAACAGCAAATTTTTCAGTAAACTTTCCAAATGTCGACAAAACAAAATACGCTGTGGGATCTTTTTGTGTTTGTAAAATTAATTATGCCAGAAATGGCGGTGGAAACGCATTTATCCGCAAATATTGATATAATATCCATCATATGGAAGTAAAGTTGGAGTCACGAGATGACATGCTGTGTGGTCCTCCCACTACGACTCAGGAAAGCATGTCGTTTATTAGGCTACAGATGAAATAAGTTCTGATGAACTTCACAGGGTGGTGAAAGGGCCCGGTGACAAGCTTGATGCTCCTTTCAATAAATATCCAGGGTCTTATTCTGGTGGGTTCTGTCATCATTATAATCCAGATGATGATCTATGGGGTTATAATGATGACAGAACCCTGACAGTTTGTATTTTGAATTTCATGGTCGCACATTGAGATTCATGGTTGTAAGTACGGTTCCTCTTCAAGCCTCTTCCTGAGATTTGAATGATGGAACAATCCAGCCAATGGTTGCAACAATAGGCAGCTGTGGTTTTGGCTGATTGGTCAGGAGTAAAAGGTCATGCCCACAAAGCTGCTGAAACCATTTTGTTTTTACATGCGAATCTCTTTCTATAACTTTTTACAAGTTTACGAATCTCTTGGTGATGTGACACTGACAGAACGTTAAGCGTGCAGAGATAAACAAATCTGCAAGTGTATTTTTGATTCACAGTAGAATATTCATAGCAGTAAATGGGCTTGTATTAATTCTGAAAATAAATGCTTACAAATCTTATTGAATGTATTCAAAATGTCAAGTTATAAGTTTGCGACCTTGTTAAATTTCACACAACATGATACATTACAGATTTCGTGGCATCCAATTGGTAGTTAGTCTTGTCCCATCGCTGCAACTCCCGTATGGACTCGGGAGAGGCGAAGGTCGAGGGCCGTGCGTCCTCCGATAAACAACCCAGCCGAGCCGCACTGCTTCTTGACACAATGCCCGCTTAACCTGAAATCCAGCCGTGTCAGCGTACACCTGGCGACCGTGTCAGCGTGAATTGCGCCCGGCCCACCACAGGAGTCGCTAGTGCGCGATGGGACAAGAACATCCCTGCTGGCCAAACCCCCCCCCTAACCTGGACGACACTGGGCCAATTGTGCGCCGCCCCATGGATCTCCCGGTCGCGGCCGGCTGCGACAGAGCCTGGACTCAAACCAGGATCTCTAGTGGCACAGCTAGCACTGCGATGCAGTGCCTTAGACCACTGCGCCACTCGGGAGGCCCCCTGGTCAAAGGATTTTTGGAAACACTTCTCTTAAAATAACTATATTTACAATTTATCTCTTACCTCTTAGAACTGGTGTCTTGTGTCAGACTCTTTTTAGAGGCAGTGGTCCCCTCCTCTCTCTCAGAATACTTCCTCTTAGAGGCAGTGACTCTCTTCTCGCTCTCCCCAGACAGACTCATTTTAGAGGCAGTGGTCCCCTCCTCTCTCTCCCCAGAGAGACTCATTTTAGAGGCAGTGGTCTCCTCCTCTCTCTCCCCTGAGAGACTCATTTTAGAGGCAGTGGTCTCCTCCTCTCTCTCCCCCGAGAGACTCATTTTAGAGGCAGTGGTCTCCTCCTCTCTCTCCCCAGAGAGACTCATTTTAGAGGTAGTGGTCCCCTCCTCTCTCTCCCCAGAGAGACTCATTTTAGAGGCAGTGGTCTCCTCCTCTCTCTCCCCAGAGAGACTCATTTTAGAGGCAGTGGTCCCCTCCTCTCTCTCCCCAGAGATACTCATTTTAGAGGCAGTGGTCCCCTCCTCTCTCTCCCCAGAGAGACTCATTTTAGAGGCAGTGGTCCCCTCCTCTCTCTCCCCAGAGAGACTCATTTTAGATGTAAGTCACAGCTCACTCAGCTACAATAAGAAATAACAGAACAGTCAATATTTCTGAACATTGTTGAAGAACCATTAACAATGACAACACTTTTACTGTCTGTGGTCAGAGTTCAAACAGAGATTTCATATTGCATTTAAACATGCACAGTCCAATATGTTATTAATTTGATTTGATTTGACTTGGATCCCCATTAGCTGACTCCATAACAACAGCTAGTCTACCTGGTTGGATCCCCATTAGCTGACTCCATAACAACAGCTAGTCTACCTGGTTGGATCCCCATTAGCTGACTCCATAACAACAGCTAGTCTACCTGGTTGGATCCCCATTAGCTGACTCCATAACAACAGCTAGTCTACCTGGTTGGATCCCCATTAGCTGACTCCATAACAACAGCTAGTCTACCTGGTTGGATCCCCATTAGCTGACTCCATAACAACAGCTAGTCTACCTCGGGTAAACACAACTAAAAAGACGTTACAGCTTAGATTGACAGACATTATAAACATTTACCAAGTAGACATTACATACAGTTAAAATAGTTGACAGGTATTTATTCTATACCAAAGGAAGCCAGGCTATAATGTATCTTTCGTCTCTCTGTGCTTCATTTAAGACAAGGGAAGCCTGCGAGCATTTGGCCTTTGATTTAAAAAAGTATTAGAAATTAGCCAATCAGCGTTGAGCTAAACTGAGTGATAGACCGTGTACTGTATGACAGAGTGATAGACCGTGTACTGTATGACAGAGTGATAGACTGTGTACTGTATGACAGAGTGATAGACCGTGTACTGTATGACAGAGTGATAGGCCGTGTACTGTATGACAGAGTGATAGACCGTGTACTGTATGACAGAGTGATAGACCGTGTACTGTATGACAGAGTGATAGACCGTGTACTGTATGACAGAGTGATAGACCGTGTACTGTATGACAGAGTGATAGACCGTGTACTGTATGACAGAGTGATAGACCGTGTACTGTATGACAGAGTGATAGACCGCGTACTGTATGACAGAGTGATAGACCATTTTGTCAACATGAAAGAGAGGAGGATGTCATTGGCGTTTCTCTACAAGTAGGGTGAGTCAACATGTTTTTTATACTTGCACGAACACATAAATCAGGACCATGAACCATTCTTTGCAACTTGCGGTAACTCTCTGTGGTTTAAATCAATAGTTGTTTAGCGGTCCGAAAATGTCGGAAACATTAACTTGCTTGACCATGCTGTAGGTCATGTAACTGTCTGTTACATAGAATATGCTTTGTGGACTTAACCGGACAGAAGTTGCTCTCTGGTTTTGTGATAAAAACAAAGGTGTGGTTGAATTTATTCTGCCACTGTGTCTTCTTATTGTCTCGACCTTTAGGCCTAAAGCCTATATCAGGGTCACAAGGCATATGAATTAACAGGTTATAGAGCAAAAACATTATTACAACACATAGATTGTATTGTATTTTTCTGTCTTCCCCAGTGATTTTACGCACGCACCTCTACTGGTGTGACCTCATAATAGGCGTGGATGCAATTTGGACCCCCAAGCTTTAGGCTTCTGTAGGACTGAACCTGCCGAGTTGATGTATGAGCTTCGGAATGTTTTAATTATAGGCTATGCCCGGGCTTTTCTCCGTTTATTTCACCATTTGTATCATGTTAAATATCAGCCACTATCGAGAGCAACCGTCAGTAAAACCCACATACATTTATAACTGTCACTTTAGTGTTCGTTTTCTTCAATTTGTAGCTTACATTTAGCATCATTCCATTCTGTTTCCCTTTCTTTCCTCTGTCACGTCAGTTGTTCCTGAGGGTCGTTAGCATTAGGCTAACGTTGTGCAAGAATTTAGGACATGTAGCCTGTTTGAATCATTATGGAACTCAGACCACACGTAGCAGGTTAAACCTGTAGCCTGGTTCACGGTTCACGACGACTGAACCGGTTTCATACAGTTCCATGATTAGTGAGAATTAGGCTAAATGTATAGGACCCCCTATTCAACCCCTATTGTACACTTTTTTTCCATCTACCAATATTTCATGGATTGAACTTGAATATGACAACTTTCAGGATGAATCAAACCACTGTATTTTTTATTAATCAATATTTTTAGTGTGTAAAGGTTCTCCAAACCAGTTTTTTTTTATGATTCATACATACTTTCCAAACCCTAAAATGTGCCTAAATAATATACAAAATCTGAGTATTTTTAAATCTACCAAGCAAGTGGGAGTGTTTTCAGCTGTTGAAATACATTTATTCAGCGCACGCAAGGGAACCACGCCTGCAAAACCCGTTATGCAACTTAATAAGGTAAAGTCTGAATAGAAACTATGAGCAGTGCGTAGGAAAGGCGTCATTTCATAAGTTGGAATAGTGCCCTTAGTGAATACACCCATGCACTGCTTGACTTCACATGAGGTGTGTAAGAAATGCTATTTTTATAAATAGCTTATTGCTATTACATTGCTATAACTAATTCCTTTTTTCAAGACAAGTTTTGTCAAGAACTCGAAGGCACATATATTGCAGAAAACATGTTCTGCATTGCACAAGAGGCACATGATGCTGAACACACACTCAGAGACAGAATGCTGACACCAACCTTGCATAGACATTGATAAAACAGGTAACGCCTGACCACAGGATGTTAGGGTCATTGCTGATTATAGACAACAACATCTCGTGACTCTTGCCACAGATGCACTCACACACACAGACTCACTCAAGATAAGAGATAATTAAACGCACACACCAAATCTTTACTCTGCTGAAACATTCGGAACAAAGGGCCTGAGCTACAGTGTGTAGATCTCCTAGACCCAATCACAGAGGACGACGCCCGAGCAGCATGGACCAACCAGAAGACCAGATCTGCCAGACTCAACCTACTTTACAAACAGTATAAAACATATGTGAACTGTTTTTTGGCGCTTTTTCTGGAGGTTCCCTATGAGCTGAAAGAACGAGACCGTGCACGTTTTGTACCAGACATTTTTACTCTGAATAAACTGCCGCTTGTCATACAATTTACCACCTAGTCTGAATCGATCCTTGACCGGCTCACCCTTCTCCATATCCCGTTATCAACAGGTGCCAACAGTTTATCTCGCCCTTTGCACCCGGGCTTGTATTCAGGTGTGCCGACAACGATGCGGAACATTACGCAACAGTGCGCTGGCCAAGTTATATGAAGCGTACAGCACTGAGCAAAACGGACCACAGGCTTTCTGATCGGTGTCGCCAGAAAGCATTTTTGATCCCAACATTTAAATAGTTTCTATGTCTATTGTTGCATGTCATTTTTACTTGACTGACTTGTCGAAACAGACTATTTTCTTTAGTGACAGCTTTACATAATTCCGATGCACCTCTTTCTAACGCAGTTTCGACATAATAATAATCACGATAATGTGATGTCAATCGCCTTTACCATTAATACCCTACCTCATAGCCCTGTAGCCTATAACATCACATCACATTGGATCATATTGATTAGGCTAAGCAATATGAATCAACACCAATGTACAGTAAAATTAGCATTCTTGAAAGTTGAAATCAGTATTGTATTAACTTTACATTTCTGCAGATGTCTTACCCTTAAATCATCTGTCTCTCTATGATAGCCTAACTTCTCCAGAACACTTTTCCACATTAAATTGTAAAAGAAAGCTACAAACCTCCGATGTTTTTGTCTTCTACCCATAACGTCCATTTATTCCTCTACTTCCTTATACATGGACTTCCTGTGTTGGGACATTTACAACGCCTCACCTTAAGAGGTGACGTCACTACATTTACAACGCCTCACCTTAACAGACTGACTACACTACATTTATCCTGTGGTATATATTAAGAATATATTACAATAAAGATATGCTGTATTTAGAATATATTACAATAAAGATATACTGTGGTATATATTTATAATATATTTTCCATATTGACTGACCTTCATGTCTTAAAGTAATGATGGACTGTGGTTTCTCTTTGCTTATTTGAGCTGTCCTTGCCATAATATGGACATGGTCTTTTACCAAATAGGGCTATCTTCTGTATACCCCCCTACCTTGTCACCACACAACTGATTGGCTCAAACGCATTAAGAAGGAAAGAAATTCCACAAATTAACTTTTAAGAAGGCACACCTGTTAATGGAAATGCATTCCAGGTGACTACCTCATGAAGCTGGTTGAGAGAATGCCAAGAGTGTGCAAAGCTGTCATCAATGCAAAGGGTGGCTATTTGAAGAATCTCAAATATTTTCATAAATCATTGGGAACAGCGCAAGAAATACGTCAGAGTAATCTGAAATGGGGGCATTAATTCATGTTCACATTTACAACATAACATACATAGGCATTACATCATTATGACCTTCAGGAAATAATGTCTGGAGGGTGAAAATCCAAAAACATTCTCTTTTGCTCAGAGTATTATTTATATCACCACCCCTGTCTGATATTTTAACTTTCTCTATGCCACAAAATCTAAAAGGTAGAAATGTCATGTTTTAGGAAAGAAAGAAAGAAAGACAGAGACAGACAGACAGACAGACAGACAGACAGACAGAAAGACAGACAGACAGACAGACAGACAGACAGACAGACAGACAGACAGACAGACAGACAGACAGACAGACAGACAGGCAGACAGACAGACACACTCACCTTCCCGCAAACTTTAGACCATGCGTATTCACAGTTTCTAGTGGTTGAAGTATTGCATTGCAGGAAGGCAAGTAGATTAGTACATTTACATTTACGTCATTTAGCAGACGCTCTTATCCAGAGCGACTTACAAATTGGTGCATTAGTATTTTGTGTAAATGTGGGATATGATGGACACGCTTATTCATAACAATAAAAAGGTTAATAACAAGATGCCGTTAGAGAGAAGAGAGATAATGTATTTCGTTTATCTTTGCAATTTAAAATAATTAGAAATAGCCATCTATTTCCTAGGCTATTATTTATTTCGTTTCCATGCTCATTGCATAATAGATTCCTCACCTTTTCTGTGATGGTTTCATACTCACGAGGTAGCATATAGACCTACATGATTACCATTCGTCCCATCTCTCAATTGGACCCACTTTCACAGCAGTAAAGATAAGCTATTTCAAGTATTTTGCTCTATGCAAAATACCAGGGGTCTCATTTATAAACGTTGCCTACACACAAAATATGCCACAAAACATGCATGTGCCACTTTTCACGCAAATGTTTTCATTTATAAAAACTGAACTTGATTTTCTACTATTTGCTAATCCTCCTGCAACCTTTAGTCCATGCGTGCGCACAGTTTCTAGTGGTTGAAGTCTTGCACATCAAGAAGGCTGTCACGCCCTGGCTCTAGGGACTCTTTTATGTTGAGCCAGGGTGTGTAGTGTCTATGTTTTGTGTTCTATGTTCACGATCTAGTTTATGTGTTTCTATGTTGGCCGGGGTGGTTCTCAATCAGAGGCAACGTGAATCAGCTGTTGCTTGTTGTCTCTGATTGGGAACCATACTTAGGCAGCCTTGTGTGCACTTGTTATTCGTGGGATCTTATTCCGTGTAGGTTGGTGTTATTGGCCGAGGACTTCACGTATCGTTTTGTTATTTTGTTGTTGTAGTGTGTCGTGTTGCTAAGTACTATTAAAGTATGTATTCATATCACGCTGCGCCTTGGTCCGCTCATTATGACGATCGTGACAAGGCAAAAGTAGCTTTGTGCAAATGGGGAATATATGACGAGACTCTTATTCAGAACAGAACAACCGGTAGCCCTAGCTAAATATAATAACAAGATGCAATCATTTGCTGCTAGTGAGAAGAGCGAAAATCGATGTATCTTTACATTCTAAAATAATTAGAAATAGGCATACATTTCCTGTCATTTCAGAATAAAGCCTATACTCGCCAAATATCCTATAGTCCTACAACAAGTTAGGATTGGCTACCATTCGTCCCATCTCTCATTTAATAGGACCCACTTCACAGTAGTAAATAGATCAGCTACAGTATTTCCAGCAGCCTATTTTGCTCTATGCGATCCGATCCGAAGCGCAGTTTAACCTTAGAACAGACGATTCACCTTTTCCGTTGACGTTTATAGGCGAAGTCTGAATGATGTAATGTGACATTTCTTGCGTAGACAATATTTAATTTATAAACATAATACATTATCATAATCATTCCATAATACATTCCTCACCTTTTCTGGCCATGATGAGTTCATATTCCCGATGTAGCCATACAACAAATTACCATGCGCATTTCTCATTTAATTGGGCCTATCAGAGAGGCTATTATTTAAAGTGTTTGCTCTATGCAGATGACAGGGTGCGCGGCGCGGTTTATAACATACAGCAGAATGTAACAGGTGAACAGACAGATGATCTTTTGGATTGAAGTGTGTAGGCTACCAATAAATTCTAGTTCATTTTTATTTTTTAGAGTAGACAATGTTTCAGAATTTGTGTGCAGGGCAGCATATTTAGTTTCGGGAAAAAGTGAATGCAAAACATTACTTCATTCCAACGATCTGTTTACAGGTCCACAACTATATGCAAGTGTTTTTGTCTTTCAGAAACGGTCAGATAGACCGACAGCAAATGTCACTGTAAAATAAAACATTCTGCCAACACCTCCAAAGACATTTGAAGTTCGCCATGGATATGTTCTTTAGATATACTGTCTGGGCCTAATTCCAATACTTCCCAACTATACAGCAAATAAGGGCGTTATTGTCACCATGAAGGGTGAATGATGGGCGTATTTCACGTGGAGTTATAACGCTCATTGTTACTCATCAAACCACAACTGAGTGAGACAAATAAAACCTTAGTGGTTTGATGAGTAAAAATAAAAACAAAGCTACAAAGAGACCATTAGGACACTTCAAGTTGCTTTAGCGATGACAAATATACTTTGAAGTGTTCTAATGGTCCTTTCTTTGTAGCTATGCTTTGTATTTTTACTAATCAAACCACAACTGAGTGAGACAAATAAAACCTTTTGATTGAATTCAATTTCTGACACTAGCAGTAGGCAATACTCGCCAATACGCCATCCATCCTGAACAGCTCCCCCTGTAGGCGGATCGGCAACATTGCTGTTCTGCAGAATGAACAAGTCGTGCTTTCGACCTGGCCACTAAATTCAGTAGCGTCTTTTGCACATAACATCACCTATCACCTGCACATTAAGAGTAGAAGCCTTCTCTGTTCACATAGCCTAATTGAATTCGTGTTGGGATGGTGCTTTTATAGCGATGTGGGGGCCGTCTATTTCTCCGTTCGTATTTGGGAACCCATTGATGGCAAAGAAACCCCTCTTAACCTGTTGCGCGATGGTGGGAATTGTATGTTACAGTACGTTTTGCTGATGATTGCATCCAAAACATTGGCTCTTCGAGGGATGTGAGATGCCGCTGGCCGATCAGCAAGCTCCGGCTGAAAAGTGCCCGTTGCCAAAAACCCGAGGATGGATAACACTTTGACGCGCACCCGAATGGCATGGGTTTGCCTTTCTAAAGTAGGTCTTAAATCCTCTCAAAGATCATATAAGATTGGTTTTGGGAAACGATATCTGATGAGCCAATCTGTACTTTCTGCTAAAAAGTCCCACCTGTCTCTAAAAACGTGCTCTCTGTGAAATGCAGCAGTGCCAGATCTTCCAACAGAGCAGATCAGCCATCTCTCATTGGATTTCCATTATCTCAGTCTTTTATAGGATTTACACAATAGTTTCACTTTCACACGTACCTCTAATTTAACAAATGACTGTACTTTATA
This sequence comes from Coregonus clupeaformis, assembly GCF_020615455.1. Classification (NCBI taxonomy): domain Eukaryota; kingdom Metazoa; phylum Chordata; class Actinopteri; order Salmoniformes; family Salmonidae; genus Coregonus; species Coregonus clupeaformis. The sequence goes on along the minus strand of NW_025535750.1, from coordinate 8,115 downwards.
TGGATTATTATCGTTACAAATGCACCGATGTGGTCAAAATTATATTTAGCCTGTCAAGACGTTGCATGAATTCACAATGTCAATATAATTAAATAAATAAAATAATGTCATTATTACGCTCACAATAAAACCCATTTTCAACATACAGTATATTTTCCCCGTTCTACGCTTGACAAGCAGTTCCCTTATTCCACCACTTGGCACTGATCGTGGTCATGGGGCTGAACACTCTCAAGCTAACATTTATATTGATCAATCTCACACTTTGCGTGGAAATGATCCCTTGCATGGTTTACTTACAGATTAGCGCCTACGTATGACTGATAAATGATGTAATGAATAATAACAAAGTGCATAAAATAAACTAGAAAATAAAGTTTAATAAGAAACGTACTAGTATTGTTTGGGGGGTTGTATCAGAATAGTATTTTAGAACACAACAGGACAGGGTAAATGAGGAAGTGATGATTACTAGATAGTTGTCATGGTAACCGCAGTAAAACATTATTTATAATGCTACTATTAATGAGGGTAGGGTAAACGAGGAAGTAATGATTACTAGATAGTTGGATTTCCATACCAACTGACTCTTACCCTGCCCCCACCACCACCCAACAGCCTCTTACCCTGCCCCCACCACCACCCAACAGCCTCTTACCCTGCCCCCACCACCACCCAATAGCCTCTTACCCTGCCCCCACCACCACCCAACAGCCTCTTACCCTGCCCCCACCACCACCCAACAGCCTCTTACCCTGCCCCCACCACCACCCAACAGCCTCTTACCCTGCCCCCACCAGCCAACAGACTCTTACCCTGCCCCCACCAGCCAACAGACTCTTACCCTGCCCCCACCAGCCAACAGACTCTTACCCTGCCCCCACCACCACCCAACAGCCTCTTACCCTGCCCCCACCACCAGCCAACAGACTCTTACCCTGCCCCCACCAGCCAACAGACTCTTACCCTGCCCCCACCACCACCCAACAGACTCTTACCCTGCCCCCACCACCCAACAGACTCTTACCCTGCCCCCACCACCACCCAACATACTCTTACCCTGCCCCCACCACCACCCAACATACTCTTACCCTGCCCCCACCACCCAACAGACTCTTACCCTGCCCCCACCACCACCCAACAGACTCTTACCCTGCCACCACCACCCAACAGACTCTTACCCTGCCCCCACCACCCAACAGACTCTTAACCTGCCCCCACCACCCAACAGACTCTTAACCTGCCCCCACCACCTAACAGACTCTTACCCTGCCCCCACCACCCAACAGACTCTTACCCTGCCCCCACCACCCAACAGACTCTTACCCTGCCCCCACCACCACCCAACAGACTCTTACCCTGCCCCCCCACCACCCAACAGACTCTTACCCTGCCCCCCACCACCACCCAACAGACTCTTACCCTGCCCCCCACCACCACCCAACAGACTCTTACCCTGCCCCCACCACCACCCAACAGACTCTTACCCTGCCCACACCACCACCCAACAGACTCTTACCCTGCCCCCACCACCCAACAGACTCTTACCCTGCCCCCACCTGCGCTGTTGGAGCCCAGAGCACAAGATTTTGCGTCCCTCTCCATGTGACTAATAAACTCATCTAATCTAATTAACGATGGGATTTTAATGTGTTTTCTAAAATTTATTATTATAATATTATTATTATTAATAGTAGCATCATAAATAATGTTATTTGTATTACTGCTGTTACCATGACAACTGTCTAGTAATCATTACTTTCAATGCTGTTAACAAATGTCAGTGCTATAATATTATTTGTGCTATAAATGCGGTTGACTTTATTGCTTTTTTCCATATTGTTAAACAATATTCTAAGTCACAATACATTCCTTTTAATTGACATGTACAACATGTATTTGACAGGGATACTGCACATCAATCAACATTTCTGTAAATGTGCCAGATTTAGCTGTAGTCCCTGGGCAGGTAGATACACATAGAAAAATACAACGTTATAAAACATTTAGTAAAACATTGTGTATAGATGGGGGCTGATTGGTCCTTCAGCCACTCTCAAGTCATTGGTAAAGGGGAGAGAGGTTGAACAGCTCCTTATATGTCCTTCAGCCACTCTCAAGTCATTGGTAAAGGGGAGAGAGGTTGAACAGCTCCTTATATGTCCTTCAGCCACTCTCAAGTCATTGGTAAAGGGGAGAGAGGTTGAACAGCTCCTTATATGTCCTTCAGCCACTCTCAAGTCATTGGTAAAGGGGAGAGAGGTTGAACAGCTCCTTATATGTCTTTCAGCCACTCTCAAGTCATTGGTAAAGGGGTGAGAGGTTGAGCAGCTCCTTATATGTCCTTTAGCCACTCTCAAGTCATTGGTAAAGGGGTGATAGGTTGAACAGCTCCTTATATGTCCTTCAGCCACTCTCAAGTCATTGGTAAAGGGGTGAGAGGTTGAACAACTCCTTATATGTCCTTCAGCCACTCTCAAGTCATTGGTAAAGGGGTGAGAGGTTGAACAGCTCCTTATATGTCCTTCAGCCACTCTCAAGTCATTGGTAAAGGGGTGAGAGGTTGAACAGCTCCTTATATGTCCTTCAGCCACTCTCAAGTCATTGGTAAAGGGGAGAGAGGTTGAACAGCTCCTTATATGTCCTTCAGCCACTCTCAAGTCATTGGTAAAGGGGTGAGAGGTTGAACAGCTCCTTATATGTCCTTCAGCCACTCTCAAGTCATTGGTAAAGGGGAGAGAGGTTGAACAGCTCCTTATATGTCCTTTAGCCTCTCAAGTCATTGGTAAAGGGGTGATAGGTTGCACAGCTCCTTATGTCTGTTAATGGTCAATGTGCTCTCACTGAGAAAACTGCTGATAGACTGAGGTGGTTGTGTTGATATCCAGCCCCTCTCATTAACCTCTATCAGGCCAACACTGTACAATATATTCATAAAATACGTTTCTGTGGTTTTAAGTTGAATGCCAAATTCTCAGAGCCATTTTCCCGGACACATTCACAGTGAGTATGCAAATACAGTAAGTAAATTCCAATAACATCACAATACATGTTTACAATGCGTATACAATACATGTTTACAATGCGTATACAATACATGTTTACAATGCGTATACAATACATGTTTACAATGCGTATACAATACATGTTTACAATGCGTATACAATACATGTTTACAATGCGTATACAATACATGCTTACAATGCGTATACAATACATGCTTACAATGCGTATACAATACATGCTTACAATGCGTATTCAATACATGCTTACAATGCGTATACAATACATGTTTACAATGCGTATACAATACATCTTTACAATGCGTATACAATGAAATTTAAAATCTAAAGTTTAAAATACACAGACATCAGGTAGGTAGGTGTGTTGGTGTGAGAGAGAGACAGAGTTGTATCAACATGTTCTGCTAGATAGGGGTCCAGCTAGGTACCTAGTGGAGGACTAACTGACCCTCCTGCTAGATAGGGGTCCAGCTAGGTACCTAGTGGAGGACTAACTGACCCTCCTGCTAGATAGGGGTCCATACCTAGGTACCTAGTGGAGGACTAACTGACCCTCCTGCTAGATAGGGGTCCAGCTAGGTACCTAGTGGAGGACTAACTGACCCTCCTGCTAGATAGGGGTCCAGCTAGGTACCTAGTGGAGGACTAACTGACCCTCCTGCTAGATAGGGGTCCAGCTAGGTACATAGTGGAGGACTAACTGACCCTCCTGCTAGATAGGGGTCCAGCTAGGTACCTAGTGGAGGACTAACTGACCCTCCTGCTAGATAGGGGTCCAGCTAGGTACCTAGTGTAGGACTAACTGACCCTCCTGCTAGATAGGGGTCCAGCTAGGTACCTAGTGGAGGACTAACTGACCCTCCTGCTAGATAGGGGTCCAGCTAGGTACCTAGTGGAGGACTAACTGACCCTCCTGCTAGATAGGGGTCGATACCTAGGTACCTAGTGGAGGACTAACTGACCCTCCTGCTAGATAGGGGTCCATACCTAGGTACCTAGTGGAGGACTAACTGACCCTCCTGCTAGATAGGGGTCCAGCTAGGTACCTAGTGGAGGACTAACTGACCCTCCTGCTAGATAGGGGTCCAGCTAGGTACCTAGTGGAGGACTAACTGACCCTCCTGCTAGATAGGGGTCCATACCTAGGTACCTAGTGGAGGACTAACTGACCCTCCTGCTAGATAGGGGTCCATACCTAGGTACCTACTGTAGGACTAACTGACCCTCCTGCTTGATAGGGGTCCAGCTAGGTACCTAGTGAAGGACTAACTGATCCTCCTGCTAGATAGGGGTCCAGCTAGGTACCTAGTGGAGGACTAACTGACCCTCCTGCTAGATAGGGGTCCAGCTACAGTGGGGAAAAAAAGTATTTAGTCAGCCACCAATTGTGCAAGTTCTCCCACTTAAAAAGATGAGAGTGGCCTGTAATTTTCATCATAGGTACACGTCAACTATGACAGACAAATTGAGAAAAAGAAATCCAGAAAATCACATTGTAGGATTTTTAATGAATTTATTTGCAAATTATGGTGGAAAATAAGTATTTGGTCACCTACAAACAAGCAAGATTTCTGGCTCTCACAGACATGTAACTTCTTCTTTAAGAGGCTCCTCTGTCCTCCACTCGTTACCTGTATTAATGGCACCTGTTTGAACTTGTTATCAGTATAAAAGACACCTGTCCACAACCTCAAACAGTCACACTCCAAACTCCACTATGGCCAAGACCAAAGAGCTGTCAAAGGACACCAGAAACAAAATTGTAGACCTGCACCAGGCTGGGAAGACTGAATCTGCAATAGGTAAGCAGCTTGGTTTGAAGAAATCAACTGTGGGAGCAATTATTAGGAAATGGAAGACATACAAGACCGCTGATAATCTCCCTCGATCTGGGGCTCCACGCAAGATCTCACCCCGTGGGGGTCAAAATTATCACAAGAACGGTGAGGAAAAATCCCAGAACCACACGGGGGACCTAGTGAATGACCTGCAGAGAGCTGGGACCAAAGTAACAAAGCCTACCATCAGTAACACACTACGCCGCCAGGGACTCAAATCCTGCAGTGCCAGACGTGTCCCCCCTGCTTAAGCCAGTACATGTCCAGGCCCGTCTGAAGTTTGCTAGAGTGTATTTGGATGATCCAGAAGAGGATTGGGAGAATGTCATATGGTCAGATGAAACCAAAATATAACTTTTTGGTAAAAACTCAACTCGTCGTGTTTGGAGGACAAAGAATGCTGAGTTGCATCCAAAGAACACCATACCTACTGTGAAGCATGGGGGTGGAAACATCATGCTTTGGGGCTGTTTTTCTGCAAAGGGACCAGGACGACTGATCCGTGTAAAGGAAAGAATGAATGGGGCCATGTATCGTGAGATTTTGAGTGAAAACGTCCTTCCATCAGCAAGGGCATTGAAGATGAAACGTGGCTGGGTCTTTCAGCATGACAATGATCCCAAACACACCGCCCGGGCAACGAAGGAGTGGCTTCGTAAGAAGCATTTCAAGGTCCTGGAGTGGCCTAGCCAGTCTCCAGATCTCAACCCCATAGAAAATCTTTGGAGGGAGTTGAAAGTCCGTGTTGCCCAGCGACAGCCCCAAAACATCACTGCTCTAGAGGAGATCTGCATGGAGGAATGGGCCAAAATACCAGCAACAGTGTGTGAAAACCTTGTGAAGACTTACAGAAAATGTTTGACCTGTGTCATTGCCAACAAAGGGTAAATAACAAAATATTGAGAAACTTTTGTTATTGACCAAATACTTATTTTCCACCATAATTTGCAAATCAATTCATTAAAAATCCTACAATGTGATTTTCTGGATTTTTTTTTCTCATTTTGTCTGTCATAGTTGACGTGTACCTATGATGAAAATTACAGGCCTCTCTCATCTTTTTAAGTGGGAGAACTTGTACAATTGGTGGCTGACTAAATACTTTTTTCCCCCACTGTAGGTACCTAGTGGAGGACTAACTGACCCTCCTGCTAGATAGGGGTCCAGCTAGGTACCTAGTGGAGGACTAACTGACCCTCCTGCTAGATAGGGGTCCAGCTAGGTACCTAGTGGAGGATACACTAATGTCCCCCATACATTCAAATCTGTAAGGTCCCTCAGTCAAGTATTGCATTTCAAGCACAGATTCAACTATATACAAAGACCAGGGATCTTTTAGAAAGCCTCATAAAGAAGGACAGTGATTGGTAGATGGGTAACAATAACACATCAGACATTGAATATCTCTTTAAGCATGGTCAAGTTAATAATTATCCTGTGGGTGATGTATTAAACCACCCAGACACATCAAAGATGCAGTCGTCCTTCTGAACTGAGCTGCAGGACAGGAAGGAAACTTCTTAGTGATGTCACCATGAGGCATTGGTGATTTTAAAACAGTTAACGAGTTCAATGGCTGTGATGGGAGAAAACTGAGGATGGATCAACAACATTGTAGTGACTCCACAATAATGACTTAAATGACAGAGTGAAAAGAAGAATACAAAATATACAGAATAAATATATTCCAAAACAGAAATACCTTATCGACATAAGTATTCAGACCCTTTGCTGTTAGACTTGAAATTGAGCTCAGGTGCATCCTGTTTCCATTGATCATCCTTGAGATGTTTGAACAACTTGATTGGAGTCCACCTGTGGTAAATTTAATTGATTGGACATGTTTGGGAAGGAACACACCTGTCTATATAACGTCCCACAGTTGACAGTGCATGTCAGAGCAAAACCCAAGCCATGAGGTCAAAGGAATTGTCCGTAGAGCTCCGAGACAGGATTGTGTCGAGGCCCAGATCTGGGGAAGGGTACCGAAACAGTTCTGCAGCATTGAAGGTATCCAAGAACACAGTGGCCTCCATCATTCTTAAATGGAAGAAGTTTGGAACCACCAAGACTCTTCCTAGAGCTGGCCGCCCGGCTAAACTGAGCAATCGGGGGAGAAGGGCCTTGGTCAGGGAGGTGACCAAGAACCTGATGGTCACTCTGAAAGAGCTCCAGAGCTCCTCTGTGGAGATGGGAGAACCTTCCAGAAGGACAACCATCTCTGCAGAACTCCACCAATCAGGCCTTTATGGTAGAGTGGCAAGACGGAAGTTACTCCTCAGTAAAAGACACATGACAGCCCGCTTGGAGTTTGCCAAAAGGCACCTAAAGGACTCTCAGACCATGAGAAACAAGATTATCTGGTCTGATGAAACCAAGATTGAACTCTTTGGCCTGAATGCCAAGCGTCACGTCTGGAGGAAACCTGGCACCATCCCTACGGTGAAGCATGGTGGTGGCAGCATCATGCTGTGGGGAAGTTTTTCAGCGGCAGGGACTGGGAGACTAGTCAGGATCGACGGAAAGATGAACGGAGAAAAGTACAGAGAGATCCTTGATGAAAACCTGCTCCAGAGCGCTCAGGACCTCAGACTGGGGCGAAGGTTCACCTTCTAACAGGACAACAACCCTAAGCACACTGCCAAGACAAAGCAGGAGTGGCTTCGGGACAAGTCTCTGAATGTCCTTGAGTGACCCAGCCAGAGCCCGGACTTGAACCCGATCTAATATCTCTAGAGAGACCTGTAAATAGCTGTGCAGCGACGCTCCCCATCCAACCTGACAGAGCTTGAGAGGATCTGCAGAGAAGAATGGGAGAAACTCCCCAAATACAGGTGTGCCAAGCTTGTAGCATCATACCCTAAGGCACTGCATCGCAGTGCTAACTGTGCCACTAGAGATCCTGGTTCGAATCCAGGCTCTGTCGCAGCCGGCCGCGACCGGGAGACTCATGGGCGGCGCACAATTGGCCCAGCGTCGTCCAGGGTAGGGGAGGGAATGGCCGGCAGGGATGTAGCTCAGTTGATAGAGCATGGCGTTTGCAATGCCAGGGTTGTGGGTTTGATTCCCACGGGGGGCCAGTATAAAAAAAAATATGTATTCACTAACTGTAAGTCGCTCTGGATAAGAGCATCTGCTAAATGAAAAAAAATAAAAAAATACCCAAGAAGACTCAAGGCTGTAATCGCTGCCAAAGGTGCTTCAACAAAGTACTGAGTAAAGGGTCTGAATACTTATGTAAATGTGATATTTCA
>NW_025535749.1:0-82987 GCF_020615455.1 Coregonus clupeaformis | reverse complement strand
ACACAGCTGCCCTCCCCCCTCCTCCCCTCCCCCCCTCCTCCCCCTCCTTCCCCTCTTTCTCCCACTCCCCCATATCTCACGCCCTCTCCTCCTCCCCCTCTCTTCCTTTAAAGCAATACTTAGACCAGGCTTTCTGCCTCCTCTACCCCTCTCCACCTCCTCTTCCATTCTTACTCTCTTTCTCTCCACCTCCTCCCCATCCTCCTTTGTTCCCCCTCTCCCGCCCTCCAGTGAGAGAGGCAGGAGGTCACCTCGCCGTCACTCTATCCAGCTGGAGCCGCTGAGAGGGCGAGGAGGAGAGGAGAGGTATAGAGGAAGACCAGAGGAGACAAGAGGGAGAGGAGGATAGGAGGAGAGGGAGTGAGACACTATATTAGCAGTTGTGGTGTGATATGTGTAGTTACTTGTAATAACCACTAGAGCATGCTGGACACTTATTTGGTGCTTGCTGACCTCAATGTGTGCATCAACAGTCTAAAGCAGTCATCTCCAATCCAAAGAATTAGTTGGAATCATTTGTTTATTAGACATTTCCTATTTATACTGTATGGATAATAAAACCCATCCTTTATTCACTTGTGTTTTAGCTTTTTCCCTACACCCACACTGAAAGTTGTCACTGACACTGAACTTTAGTCTGTCTTGCTTTATGATAGTCACATGCCTCTACCTTTACAAGAAGTCTGTCAGTATTCTTCATGAGGGCTTTAAAGCTAATGTTAATTTGACTGTGTACTTCAAGAACATACATGTATTTTCCAAGACAGACCTGTTACTGGCTGTGTCTAAATATGCATTCTAGCGTAATACATACTTAAACTGCATACTAATTTCGCCTTTGATCTAGTAGAATTCACTCTTCTTTTCTGACTCACTTATTTGGCAACAGCTGATAGTCAAATAAATTGACGCGCTGTACCGAAATGAACGAATGACGGGAGTCAATGCAATCGCGCATTAGATGACGATTTCTGAGTACTATTGCCGCGTTCACATGCTAGTCGGAACTTGGAAACCCGGAAATGTCAGACTTGCTTACTGGTTGTAGTTATACACGTGCCACATTAAACGAACAGCAAGTCGGACATTTCAGAGTTTCCTAGGTCCGACTAGCATGTGAACGCGGCATAGTTTCTAAATTTCACATACTATAAAACTAAATGTTTTTACATACTATTTATTACTCTAATCTGGGTATTTGGACACTGCCTCTTTGTCTCTCACACACTGAGCACGAGCACAGTCATTATGGCCACAGCTTCCTCTGACCTGGCAGACCACCTGTTCTGTTCCATCTGCACAGACATCTACACTGAGCCTGTGTCTCTAAGCTATCAGCACACCTTCTGCAAGAGATGCCTCCAAGACAGCCTGAATGCTGGACACCAACTCTGTCAAGTGGGCAGGGCTCTGGTCAGAGACAGAATCTTCCAGATCAACAGACTGATCAGGAACGTGGCCTACCAGCTGAAACTGGAGGAAGATGCTAAAAGACAGAGAGCTACAGCCGAGAGAGGAAACAGTAGAGAGATGAATGTCGTGAACATGGAGAGGCTCTGAAGCTGTTCTGTGAGACGGACAGTAAGCTGATCTCTGTGATCTGCAGAGATGGGTGAGACGACAGAGGACACACATTCAAACCTATAAGAGAAGCACATGAGGATCTGGAAAAAGAGGTAGCCTCAGATTTATGCTACTTCAAGAAGGACATTAGTGTGCTGGAATACTCAAGAGATGAGCAGCAAAGAGAAATGTCTCAAGCAAAAGAGACGTCAGATCATCTCAAAGTCCAGATCAGGTTGCTTGGTTGACAAGGAGATAGTACTTGCCAGGCTGGAGGAACAGCTAAAGGAGAAGAGAGTTAAAACGGCCTCTCTTCAGTCTGAGCTGGACATCACTGAGCCCAGAGACTTCCTGCTCTAGTGGATGTAGAGGGGCTGCACTGAGATGAGGGAGAGGAGGAAGGAGGAGGAGTGGGTGGAGAGGAATATGATAGAGAGGATTATGATAGAGGGATTAGGATAGAGGGGAATATGATAGAGGGAATATATTGAGAGGAATGTGACAGAGAGGATTTGTTTCATTAGATCACTTTAAGACTTAAAACCTCTTAGGCTGACATTCCCCGAAATTGGGCGCTATAATTTTTTTTTAAATATGTAAATGTTTACATTACTTATTTGAATGATTTCCCACCGTTTTATATTTCAGAAGACATCCATCCAGACCTTCCTAGAACCACGAAAACGTCCTCTGTCGAATAAACTTGTATTTGCCTCCCTCTGGTGGTCGGCTGCATCATTACATCCATTTATATCACTTAACTGCAACGTTAAGTCAAAGGGGCATTCCAGGAAAAACATTTATCCAGCTTGACTGCTTCACGGCACAGACATGGCAAAGCAATCACTGAATTTGTCTCGAGCAGGCATAGCTAAATACATAACTTTCATAGCTCTATGATAAAGAATGCGACCTAAACACTTCCTTAAACCTAAAATAAGTCAAGAAGTAATTTTGCGTGGAAGTTAAACATTTGTTCAGAACGGCAAAATCGAGACCTTTACATAGCCCTTCTCCCCTTGTCTATAGGAGAGATGCACACTGGTTAAATGGCCCAAATGTTAATTTAGACATTCACAAATTTAACAGATTTTGACTATCACTAATGTCATGAAATATTTGGCAAAGTAGTAAAGAAGGTTGTATTATACTTTCCTTGTGTACTAGATCATATGGGTTGAAAAGTGTTTTTTTCTCAGATATAAATGAACAATTCCAGGTGAAAGCCAAAGGTCATAGCTTCCTGGGGGAGGGACACCACTACATTAATAAAATATTGCCCTATTGCTAGATTGATGACTATAGCCCTAGTGAAACAGTGCAAAATGGTTGTCAGCTCAACTGGTTAAATACAAGACCTGTTCATTGTGAAATATATGTCTTCAAGTCTAATAATTTGCTCTATATATTTTCTGCTCTGTATGTAATTTTATCTATTTAAGCTGTTTGGATTGTTCATTGATATAAAACTGGGCACCATTGAAAAAGAGACACTGGTCTCAATTGGGATTCACTGTATAAATAAAGAGGAATATGATAGAGGGAATATGATAGCGAGTATTATGATGGAGTGGAATATGATAGAGAGGAATATAATAGAGGGAATATAATAGAGGGAATATGATAGAGGGAATATGATAGAGGAATATGATGGAGGGGAATATTATAGAGAATGAATGGAGGAATGTGTGACGCTCTTGAGCAACAAAGGTTGTCTGTTTGGTTATATCAACTGGAAAGACATGGATAAGAAAATGTTCAAACATTTTTAAACAATGGGCGCTGTTGGCAGGTCTACAAATACTGTTCTATAGTCAGCTGATATTGATTTCCTTATTTAATAATTTATTAAACTAAAATGCTAAACATCAATGACACCTACTCTTCAATTACATTTTTTGGGCCTATATAATTACACATCCAGCTAATTGTTTCCCTCTATGAGCATGCGTACCGTAAAGATACCGTAAGGATCACTCGACTGCAACAGCTCTGGTTGATTTAATCGATCAATGGCTCAGGTCACTTGACCAAGATAAACGTGTGGATGAGCTGCTTCTTGATTTTAGTGCTGCATTTGACCTTGTTGATCATATGGCTAATAGCTGAGGCCATTGAAGAGAGATGTTTTCTTGAACCCTCATTTCTTTTTTGGAACTTTGTTACTGAGGTGACATAGACTATGGAAGACTTGTTTTACTGTAGTAAGGTAGCCTATGTATTTTATTGATGATGATGATGATGAATATTGACATTAGTGGTAGGCTGAGATCGAACAAACAACCTAAGTAAGCCTGGCTGCTAGTTATGATACCTAAAACATATAGACTTTTAATTAGGCAAAACACATGTCGTTTGAATGGTCAACCATTTGATATGAGTTACAGCATTTTATTTTAATAAAAAATTAGGTTATATATATTCATTTTATATATTAGGTATGACTGTGCTGCATAGTACAAAACATCTAAAATAAATAAACTAAATTGTGCCAGCATTTGATTACACATGAAAGCTGCTGTGGGTAACCATGGCAACGGGGACTCCATTGTGACATCACAAGATTCCGATTCTGGAAGGTTACCTGTTGCACAGACAAACTGAACAGTGCAAAGAGACTGATTCAACTAACCACTGACAGATTATTAATGTCCTATTTCATTAGTTAGAGAACACACTGCTTACTTCAGAGGTAGGTTGTAATATAACTTATTGTGAATGTGTTTCAGTAGTATAGCTTATTTTCAAATTACTTGTGTATGAATGTGACATTTTAAGTAGACCTAACATGACTAGTGAAACTGTTGAAGAGAGATAGTTTGCTTGAGTCCTCTTTTTGTGAGAAAATGCTTCATCCTGACACCTGAGATGTCATGTTACAATTGTAGTGAGCCAGCCTAATGGCTAATGCATTCTATTGATGACAGAAAAAAAAACCTCTCTCTGTGTTAATCACCAATATATGTTGTAATCAATTATCTCAATAAATATGTACCAAAAGAGTAGGTTGTGTAAAAAAACAAGTACGCCTACCTCATTTGTAGCTGATTCATTTCTAATGAGAATAATATGTTCTTAATTGAATGGACATCCATTTATAAATGGTTGAATTGATAGACCTCTTTAAATTGAGGTGCACTATAAATTGAGGTGCACTCAGGGGCACTCAAAGAGAAGACTGGCGTTTTTACCTCCTTGGTTTTTAAAATAGTTGAAACTGTACAAGTTAGGTCCTGCATGGATATAGAGTCATTTTCTACCCAAAACACAGTGTTTTTAATGATATGATGGAAGTGATTAGTGTGGTTTGTGAGAACCAGGCCCAATATGGAGTAGAGCTACATGAGGGGTTGAATAAGGCTCAATAGTAAGGTACAGAAAGAGCCTGAAGTTTGCTTTTTAAAGTCTGTGTTGTGCTTTTTCTTCTCCAATGGCAACGCCTTGCATCACAATGATGATGCCATAAAGGATATTGTTCACGAAATGATAAGAACAGCCAAAATCGATTCATTTGAACTTGGTCGCTTTTCCAGTAGCCAACTTTTTACTTGTAATTCAGATAGGCCTATTGCGTAAACATATCTGGATCAGGATTCTCACTTGCTTAATTGTAATAAGCTGGGAAGAAAACGTGTGCACATTGTAAAGAGATGCATTTTTATTTGGTTAGCAACACCCACTTACTACAACGTAGTTCTATTTAACAATATTAATTAAAGCAAATATACGTTATTGTAAGGGCAAAATGTTACATATGCCATGGAATGTAAGCTAACAATGTTTTGTCCTTATTTCTTTTTGTATTAGGCTACACCATGGCAATGCTTTTAACTAGGGGTTTAACGATTCGTTTTAACAACGATTCGATTTGTATCACGATTCGTGGTTGTCGATACGATTCAAGGACGATATTGGTTCATTTAGAACGATACGATCCGAAACGAATGCACTAACTAACTATAAGTCGTTCTGGATAAAAGCGTCTGATAAATGGCTAAAATGTCAAATGTTATGCTGGGTGTGGGGCATGTATTTTTACACTTAGCTGGCCCATTGGCTAGGGGACCCAGGGTTGGGACAGACTGGTGCAGAGCATCTGAGAGGACACTATATATATATATGTGATGTATAAGTAAATAGTGCTGACTAATACAGTATGTATGTATGTACTGAATGTGATCACTTTCGTCTTGTCTGTTTCTTTTCTCACACAGAATGTGAGAGATGTGAGCAACTGTCCTCTCACTGAGTTTATGGCTCACTGTATTGACTCCCTCCCACCACTGGCTTTCACCAATCAGAGGCCTATACCAACCATGTTGCATCCCCCCTTTCCATTGGCCATACGCGCTCAGGATGCACAGCGGTTCATTGTATTTTCATACTTTGTTTCTGAAACCTGCCAGTCTGCTGAATGCCCAGTTGCCACAGAGGCCACTGCAGATGTATCTACAGGTAAACGAGAGGACCTATGGAGGGATCTACATCTTTCCTCAATGCTGCATCGATACCTGCCACACTTCTTTGACGAAGACTCCATGCAGCCAAATCAGGCAGTAGAGGGCACCACTGAGGTCTCAATTCCTCCAGTGGCAATATCTAATGTCAAGGAAGAGGACAGATTATATCCTTACTCCCTCCCACCACTGGCTCAGCGGTTCATTGGCAATTCATTAAATTTCCTCGAAACCTCCCAGCCTGCTGTTTCAGCCACAGAGTGCCCAGTTGCCACAGAGGCCACTGCTACCACAGCCACTGTCAAGGGAGAGAATCGATGGGCAGCTAGAAGTCTTCCTTCAGTGCTGCCTCCATGCCTGCCAACAGTCTTTGACGATGACTTCATGCCACCAGAGCAGACAGTAGAGGATACCTTTGAGGTCTCACTTGCTACAGAGACCACTGCAGGCACAGCTACTGTTGATTTTGGAGTGTACAGATCAGCTGCTAAATGCCCTGTCCCAATGCTGCCTCCAAGTCTGCCACTTGTCTTTGAAGTTGACTACAAACTGCCAGGGGAGGCAGTAGAGGGCACCACCAAGTGTCCAGTTATCAGTGAAACAAACAATGATGTGTCCACTCACCTCAAAGAGGACATGGCAGCTGATCAAAGCCCTCCTGACCCTGCAGCACTGCCTCCAAGCTCGCCATGTATCCGAGACTCTGACCACAAACTGACCGAGGAGACAAAAGAGGATGCCACCGAGTCCTCCGTTACCACAGCGATCACTGCAGGCACATCCATTATCCAGGGAGAGGACCTGTTGGGTGATAAAAGCCCGGCTCCAATGCTACCTTCAAAGTTGCCACACATTCTAGACAATGACCACAAGCAGCCAGAGGAGGCAGTAGAGGACACCACCAAGAGTCAAGTGTCAAGGGAAGCGGCCGTTTCCGTATCCACTGTCCACAATCTGCCAGGGGAGGCAGTAGATGACACCAACAAGTGTCCAGTTGCCAGGGAAGCAGCCATTTCCGTGTCCACTGTCCACACAGAGGAGTTTTTGGCTGATAAAAGTCCTCCTGCACCTGCAAAACTGCCTCTAATCCTGACCTGCACCCACAACAATGACCACAAACAGCTATGGAAGACAGTTGAGTGCTCTACAAAGTGCTCAGTCGACACAGTGGCAACTGTTGCCATTTACAACTGGGATGATAAAAGTCATCCAGGTCTGCAATGCATTCACAACAACAATGACCACAAGCAGCCAGAGGAGACAGTTGAGGACACCACAGAGTGATCAGTTAACACAGAGGCAAGTGCAGTTGCATCCACTGTCAAGAGAGAGGGAACTGATGAGTGATAAAAGCCCTGTCCTAGCACTTCCTCCAAGCCTGGCATGCATCCATGACAAGGACCACAAGCAGCCAGAGCAGAAAGGGAAGGGCACTAGTGAAGAGGTGGATCGCTGCCCTCATGCTCACCAGCTGGTCCCAGATGCTAACTTAACTCTGGCAACCCCTCTGCTCTGCTTGGCCACTAAGACGCCTGTTAGAGTGAGAGCCTCCATATGCAGGTCAGAGGATGAGGAACCCAGGCCCTGGACGCGGGAAGAGGCAAAGGTAGGTGTCCTATTTTACACTACTACTCTACAGGGTTGGGGGTCTATTCCATTTCAATTCAAAGCATTGAAATAAGTACTTCCTGAATTGACTGGAATTGAAATGGAATTGACCCCAACCCTGCTACTCTATGCTCATAGTATAAAACATCACCCCTTACTAGGGTTAACATGTGTATTACGTTTGGTGTGGACCCAGGAAGAACATCTATGGCTATTATAAAATCGGTTTGGGATACAAATAAACAAGTTACCTCAATTACTGTCCTCCAAATTGTGTGCCCCATGAGGCCATCAATGTATGTTGATCACTCAAATGTGTATTGAATGTTCCACATTGGAACAATATTACATCTAGAGTCAATGTCTTCCTGTTAGGATTATTGGACAGGCATTGACATTGAGAGTGAAGAGAGGAGCGTCAAGGAGGAGGTGAGCCCGAGGGAGGGTTTGAAGCGTGAGGCGGACCGTGCCCATTCCAAGAGCTCCAATGGGACGGTTTCATCGGAGAGAGCAGAGACCATCCTAGGAAGAGTGGGCTTTCTGGCCATGAACCTCAAGCAGAAAGTCACGTTTTTAAAGATGGAGGAAAAAGAGAAAAATAAGAAACTGAATAAGAATTTGAAAGATGACGAGAAAGAGAGAAAGGAGATGAAGGCGAGAGAGAAAGAGCAAAAGAAAGCCATGAAGGCTGAGAAAAAGAGGGACAAGTTAGAACAGAAAAAGAGAGAGAAGGAAAGAAAAGAGAAGGAAAAGGCAGAGAAAAAGAGGTTAGAGGGGCTGATTAAGATACACAATGCCATGATGAAAGACAGGATTAAGAAAGAGAAGAAGTGGTCTGAGGAGCTGAAAAAGAGAGAGAAAGCTGAGCTCCTGGAGATGGAGCGAAAGATTCAAAAAAAGGAGGAGAAGAAGAGAGAAAAGAGGAGGAAAGAAGAGAGGAAGAGACTGGAGAAGAGGAAAAAGAGGGAGCCAGCTGGAGGTGGAACTGAGTGGGTGATAGAAGAGCAGGGAAGGGATGAAAGCTTGAAGATGAATGAGTAGACTGGGTAAGAAAGAGAGAGAAAAGAGAGATACTGTATTTTTGAATGCAATGAAAAACAAAGAATAAAAAAATACATGTTTACTCTGTTTGTTTTTTGTCAAGGCATACCGTACAAAACATTATAAACACAAAATGTTTACTTTTCGCAAATTTGGGGAGTGTTGCACAGTTTAAATGTTGAATCCTAAATCGACACTAAGCACTCCTACATGTTGAAAGGATTGGATAGATGTACATATAAATTAGGTGTAATATGGCAAACAAAGCCTATCAGAGGGAAAGGTAGAGCCATTACCAGTGTTTATACCTATGGGATGGGTAAAGAAAATTCTAAAACAAATCTCGCAAGCTCTCATCCATAGTCAAATTAACTACTGTTGTCTGGAGTAATGCAGGTGTTGGTGACCTAAAGAGACTGCAAATAGCACAAAATAAGGCACCAAGAAAGGTTCTGCAATGTGGTTATGAGATGTTCTCCATAGAATTACATAATGCACTCGAATGGCCGACTGTCAAGGAAATGATAAAAAAAACACAAAAAAAAACATTTTTCATAAAATGTACTGAAAGACCAACCTCTATATGTGATTAACTGGATATGGTCAAAGACGACTCGTAAAGGCAATAGGAATCTGGATCTGTTTCTGTGTCCTTTTCTTTTTACCTTGCTTTTGTTATTTTGTTATTTTTTTAATGTTTTGTTTTTACATTTCGTAAAATGTAATAATTACAAAAACATTTCATTTAAATTTACATTTACATTTACATTTACATTTACGTCATTTAGCAGACGCTCTTATCCAGAGCGACTTACAAATTGGTGCATTCACCTTATAGCCAGTGGCATAACCACTTTACAATTTCTTATTATTTTTTTTATTATTATTTTTGTTGAATTTTTTTGTATTCGTTTTTTTTTTTTTGAGGGGGGTAGAAGGATTACTTTATCCTCCCAGGTATTCCTTAAAGAGGTGGGGTTTCAAATGTCTCCGGAAGGTGGTGAGTGACTCCGCTGTCCTGGCGTCGTGAGGGAGCTTGTTACACCATTGGGGTGCCAGAGCAGCGAACAGTTTTGACTGGGCTGAGCGGGAACTATGCTTCCGCAGAGGAAGGGGAGCCAGCAGGCCAGAGGTGGATGAACGCAATGCCCTCGTTTGGGTGTAGGGACTGATCAGAGCCTGAAGGTACGGAGGTGCCGTCCCCTCACAGCTCCATAGGCAAGCACCATGGTCTTGTAACAGATGCGAGCTTCAACTGGAAGCCAGTGGAGTGTGCGGAGGAGCGGGGTGACGTGAGAGAACTTGGGAAGGTTGAATACCAGACGGGCTGCGGCATTCTGGATGAGTTGTAGGGGTTTAATGGCACAGGCAGGGAGCCCAGCCAACAGCGAGTTGCAGTAATCCAGACGGGAGATGACAAGTGCCTGGATTAGGACCTGTGCCGCTTCCTGTGTAAGGCAGGGTCGTACTCTCCGAATGTTGTAGAGCATGAACCTACAGGATCGGGTCACCGCCTTGATGTTAGCGGAGAACGACAGGGTGTTGTCCAGGGTCACGCCAAGGCTCTTCGCACTCTGGGAGGAGGACACAACGGAGTTGTCAACCGTGATGGCGAGATCATGGAACGGGCAGTCCTTCCCCGGGAGGAAGAGCAGCTCTGTCTTGCCAAGGTTCAGCTTGAGGTGGTGATCCGTCATCCATACTGATATGTCTGCCAGACATGCAGAGATACGATTCGCCACCTGGTTATCAGAAGGGGGAAAGGAGAAGATTAGTTGTGTATCGTCAGCGTAGCAATGATAGGAGAGGCCATGTGAGGATATGACAGAGCCAAGTGACTTGGTGTATAGCGAGAATAGGAGAGGGCCTAGAACTGAGCCCTGGGGGACATCAGTGATGAGAGCACGTGGTGCGGAGACAGCTTCTCGCCACGCCACTTGGTAGGAGCGACCGGTCAGGTAGGACGCAATCCAAGAGTGAGCCGCGCCGGAGATGCCCAGCTCGGAGAGGGTGGAGAGGAGGATCTTATGGTTCACAGTATCAAAGGCAGCAGACAGGTCTAGAAGGACAAGAGCAGAGGAGAGAGCAATAATTAAACGTTGGCTAGCTAGCACAAAGTCAGTCATGCTAGCTACACAAGTGGACTACACATCTCGAATGTTCAGAAAGGGAAGCTTTATGTTGCAAAATTCTCATTGACTAAAATTATATATTGTATTTAGCTGCTACAGTACTGCTAGCTGGTAGTGTTGGCTAGCTAGCAATGGCTGTGGTGTTGACTTTGTTTGAAAAACGGCGTCGCTGCGAACAAATGTAGCTGGCTAAAATTATATTGTATTTAGTTGCTACAGTACTGCTAGCTGGTAGCGTTGGCTAGCTAGCATTGGCTGCGGTGTTGACTTTGTTTGAAAAACGGCGTTGCTGCGAATGAATGTAGCTGGCTAAAAGGATATTGTATTTAGTTGCTACAGTACTGCTAGCTAGTAGTGTTGGCTAGCTAGCAATGGCTGCGGTAACAGTAACATACTGTATCATTCAAATAAATATTACTTGTCTAATCATATTTTTTGCCTTTGAAGCTTAATATTTTGTAATATAATGTATGACTGACATGAAGGTAATCAAAGGGAGAGAGATAAGGGTAACAATGAAGACTTCTTCCATTACAGTTTCTAAGTGATGAGTAGAAGTGTACAGTGCCCTCCTGAATTATTGGCACCTGTCACAATCGTTGGAGGAAGTGGACCAATGCGCAGCGTGATTTGCGAACATACTTATTTATTTCCACACGAAACAAAACAACAAAACAATACGTGACGTCCTTGGTAACAGACACTAACCATACACGGAACAAGATCCCACAAAACACTGTGGAAAACAGGCTGCCTAAGTATGGTTCCCAATCAGAGACAACAAGCAACAGCTGATACTCAGATACTGTTACTCTGATAACAGCCTGTTTTCCACAATGTTTTGTGGGATCTTGTTCCGTGTATGGTTTTTGTCTGTTACCTAGGACTTCACGTATCGTTTTGTTGTTTTGTTTCGTGTGGTGAATCAAATTAAAGTATGTTCACTCATCACGCTGCGCATTGGTCCACTTCCTCCAACGATCGTGACAGCACCAGAAGGAAATGTGAACAAAAAAGGCTGTGAAAACATGTCATTGTGGTCTATCAGCTTGATCTTACTCAAAATATCATATGAAACTACCCTTTAATTGAGTAAAAATTGTTGAAATAGAAAAATAATCGTCATCAAGATATCATTATGTTATTCAAAAACATGCGTGTCACAATTATTGGCTGCCCTATAAATTATTTTGAACAAAATCTAATTGAGTGCATTTGTAAAGTATTCAGACCCCTTGACTTTTTCCACACTTTGTCTTATTCTAAAATTGATTAAATTGTTTTTTTCCTCATCAATCTACACACAATACCCCATAATGACAAAATGAGAACAGGTTTTTAGACTTTTTTATAAATGTATTAAAAATAACAAATGGAAATATTACATTTACATAAGTATTCAGACCCTTTACTCAGTACTTTGTTGAAGCACCTTTGGCAGCGATTACAGCCTCGAGTCTTCTTGGGTATGACGCTACAAGCTTGGCACACCTGTATTTGAGGAGTTTCTCCCATTCTTCTCTGCAGATCCTCTCAAGCTCTGTCAGGTTGGATAGGGTGTGTAGCTGCACAGCTATTTTCAGGTCTCTCCAGAGATGTTAGATCGGGTTCAAGTCCGGTTTCTGGCTGGGCCACTCAAGGACATTCAGAGACTTGTCCCGAAGCCACTCCTGCGTTGTCTTGGCTGTGTGCTTAGGGTCATTGTCCTGTTGGAAGGTGAACCTTAGCCCCAGTCTGAGGTCCTGAGCGCTCTGGAGCAGGTTTTCATCAATGATTTCTCTGTAAATTGCTCTGTTCATCTTTCCATTGATCCTGACTAGTCTCCAAATCAAATCAAATCAAATTGTATTTGTCATGTGCCAAATACAACAGGTGTAGACCTTACCGTGAAATGCTTACTTACAAGCCCTTAACCAACAATGCAGTTCAAGAAATAGAGTTAAGAAAATATTTACTAAATACACTAAAGTAAAAAAATAAATAAAAATGAACACAATAAAAGAATAACGAGGCTATATACAAGGGGTACCGGTACCGAGTCAATGTGTGGGGGTACAGGTTAGTTGAGGTAATTTGTACATTTAGGTAGGGGTAAAGTAACTATGCATAGATAATAAACAGCGAGTAGCAGCAGTGTAAAAACAAAGGGGGAGGTGTCAATGTAAATAGTCTGGGTGGCCATTTGATTAATTGTTCAGCAGTCTTATGGCTTGGGGGTAGAAGCTGTTAAGGAGCCTTTTGGACCTAGACTTGGCACTCTGGTACCGCTTGCTGTGCGGTAGCAGAGAGAACAGTCTATGACTTGGGTGACTGGAGTTTTTGAAAATTTTTTGGGCCTCCCTTCTGACACCGCCTAGTATATAGGTCCTGGATGGCAGGAAGCTTGGCCCCAGTGATGTACTGGGCCGTACGCACTACCCTCTGTAGCGCCTTACGGTCGGATGCCGAGCAGTTGCCATACCAGGCGGTGATGCAACCGGTCATGATGCTCTCGATGGTGCAGCTGTAGAACTTTTTGAGGATCTTGGGACCAATGCCAAATCTTTTCAGTCTCCTGAGATGGAAAAGGCGTTGTCGTGCCCTCTTCACGACTGTCTTGGTGTGTTTGGACCATGATAGTTTGTTGGTGATGTGGACACCAAGGAACTTGAAACTCTCGACCCGCTCCACTACAGCCCCGTCGATGTGAATGGGGCGTGTTCCCAGTCCTTGTCCCTGAAAATCCTCCCCACAGCATGATGCTGCCACCACCATGCTTCACCGTAGGGATGGTGCCAGGTTTCCTCCAAATGTGATCTCATCCCAGGTAAGAGGGGGAGTGGCAGCAGCAGGAGGTTCTCCCCATGTGAGCTGAGTCCAGTGGACCAGTCCTGTATCCCCCCTCCCAGACAGCGACAGTGGTCTGAACCATGGCTAGCTATCCACAATCTGGCTTGACTAAACAAGGTCTACCAAGAGGGAAGGGGGGAGAGGAAGGTAGAGGAAGAGAAAGAGGGAGGAGAGGAAGGAGGAAAGGGAAAAAAATGATTCTCTCCATCACGACTGTAAGAAGGAAAGGAGGGAGAAGGCCGAGCAAGAGGAAGAGGAAGAGGTGGAAGATGACAAGGAGAGTTGATCTGTCCATCACTACCATAAGGAGATCTCTTCTGGGGGCTCTTGTTCTCTCCTCTTTCCCACAGAGGAGCACCTTTCGCAGGCAGCCCAGAGCAGACTCTCCAACGACGGTGGATTGTGCGATAGACCTCCAGGTAGGCGCTGCGCTTCCACATAGTCACGTGTATCCTCTGTCTCAGGAGGAGACGGCCGCTATGGAGACCTACATCACAGAATCTTTGAGACAGGGGTAAATACTGCCGTCTACTTCCCCTGCGTCCTGAAGTTTATTTTTTGTGAAGAAGAAGGATGGGGGTTTACGCCCGTGTATTGATTACCATGGTCTAAATCAGATCACCATCAAATACAGCTATCCTCTCCCTCTGATTGCTAGTATGACGGAGTCATTACACGGGGCGTGATTCTTCACAAAATTGGATCTCAGGAGCGCGTACAACCTGGTGCGCATTAGGGAGGGAGATGAGTGGAAGACAGCATTCAGTACCACCTCGGGTCACTATGAGTACCTCATCATGCCATACGGGTTAATGAATGCTCCTTCAGTCTTCCAATCATTTGTGGACGAGATTTTCCGGGACTTGCATGGACAGGGTGTTGTGGTATATATTGATGACATTCTAATATACTCCGCTACACGAGCCGAGCATGTGTCCCTGGTGCGTCGAGTGCTTGGTAGACTGTTGGAGCATTACCTGTATGCGAAGGCGGAGAAATGTCTCTTCTTTCAGGAGTCCATCTCCTTCTTGGGACATCGGTTGTCCGCATCAAGGGTAGAGATGGAGATTGACCGCGTTTCTGCCGTGCGTAATTGGCAGACTCCCACCACGGTAAAGGAGGTGCAGCGCTTCTTGGGTTTTGCCAATTACTACCGGAGGTTTATCCGGGGCTTTGGACAGGTAGCAGCTCCCATTACCTCTCTGCTAAAGGGGGGTCCGGTTTGCCTGCAGTGGTCAGCTGAGGCGGACAGGGCGTTTAAGCGTCTGAAGGACTTGTTTACCTTGGCTCCGGTGCTGGCGCATCCGGATCCCTCTTTGGCATTTCAGGTGGAGGTGGATGCTTCCGAGGCTGGGATCGGCGCTGTGCTGTCTCAGCGCTCGGGTACGCCACCTAAACTCTGCCCCTGTGCTTTCTATTCTAAGAAGCTCAGTCCGGCGGAGCACAATTATGATGTGGGGGATAGGGAGCTGCTGGCTGTGGTTCAAGCCCTGAAGGTGTGGAGACATTGGCTTGAGGGGGCTAAACACCCTTTTCTCATTCTGACTGACCATCGTAACCTGGAGTACATCCGGGCAGCGAGGAGGCTGAATCCTCGCCAGGCAAGGTGGTCAATGTTTCTTTCCCGCTTTGTATTTAAGCTCACCTATAGACCAGGGTCCCAGAACGCTAAGGCAGACGCCCTTTCCCGACTATATGACACAGAGGAGAGGTCCATTGAGCCCACTCCCATACTCCCGGAGTCTTGCTTAGTGGCACCGGTGGTGTGGGAGGTGGATGCGGAAATCGAGCGGGCGTAACGTTCCGACCCTACTCCTCCACAGTGTCCGGAGGGTCGGAGGTACGTGCCGCTCGAGGTTCGCGACCGTTTGATATACTGGGCTCACATGTCACCCTCCTCTGGTCATCCGGGTATTGGTCGGAAAGTGCACTGCCTTAGTGAGAAGTACTGGTGGCCAACCTTAGCTAAGGAAGTGAGGGTTTATGTTTCCTCCTGCTCGGTGTGCGCCCAGTGTAAGGCACCTACACACCTGCCCAGGGGGAAGTTACAACCCCTACCCGTTCCACAACGGCCGTGGTCTCACCTGTCGGTGGATTTTGTCACGGACCTTCCTCCCTCCCAGGGGAACACTACGATCTTGGTCATTGTGGATCGGTTTTCTAAAGCCTGCCGTCTCATTCCCCTGCCAGGTCTCCCTACTGCCCTACAAACTGCTGAGGCCCTGTTTACACACGTCTTCCGGCACTATGGGGTGCCTGAGGATATAGTGTCTGATCGGGGTCCCCAGTTCAACTCTAGAGTCTGGAGGGCATTTATGGACCGTCTGGGGGTCTCGATTAGCCTTACATCAGGTTTTCACCCCGAGAGTAATGGGCAGGTGGAGAGAGTTAACCAGGATGTGGGTAGGTTTCTGAGGTCATATTGCCAGGACCGGCAAGAGGAGTGGTCGGGATATATTCCCTGGGCAGAGATAGCCCAAAACTCCCTCCGCCATTCGTCCACTAACCTTACGCCTTTCCAGTGTGTGTTAGGTTATCAGCCGGTTCTGGCTCCTTGGCATCAGAGCCAGACCGAAGCCCCTGCGGTGGACGCAGTGGTTTCGGCGCTCGGAAGAAACTTGGAACGCTGCGCATGTCCATCTGCAGCGGGCCATCAGGCGGCAAAAGGCGGCGCCGATCGCCACCGCAGTGAGGCTCTGGTGTATGCACCGGAGACCGGGTCTGGCTCTCGACCCGAAACCTGCCCCTTCGCCTGCCCTGCCGGAAGCTGGGTCGGCGGTTTGTGGGGCCCTTTAAAGTCCTGAGGAAATTGAACGAGGTATGTTATAGGTTACAACTGCCCATTAATTACCGCATTAACCCCTCGTTCCATGTGTCTCTCCTCAGGCCGGTGGTGGCTGGTCCACTACAGGAGAGTGAGGTACGAGAGGCTCCTCCGCCCCCGTTTGACATCGAGGGGGCTCCGGCGTACTCAGTCCGTTCCATCTTGGATTTGAGGCGTCCGACGGGGGGCCTGCAGTATCTCGTGGAGTGGGAGGGGTACGGTCCGGAGGAACGGTGCTGGGTCCCCAGGAGGGACATTCTAGATCCCTCCATGTTGAGGGACTTCCACCCGGAGTCATCCGACTCGCCCTGCTCCGCGTCCTCCTGGCCGTCCCGAGGCCGGGGTCGGCGCATGGCTGGAGCCGCGCTCAAGGGGGGTACTGTCACGGAATCAGCCGAGGCTGCTCCTCCTCCTTGCTCGGGCAGGCTTCGGCGTTCGTCGACCCCGGAGTACTAGCTGCTACCGATCTATGTTTCGGTGTTTGACTTGTTTTGTCCTGATTGTGTACACCTGTTCCCTATTATGTTGTATTGTATTCCCTATTTAACCCTCTGTCGTTCATTGTGTGTTGTGTGTTGTTGTTTTCGTCATCGGCAGTGTTCGTGTGCGGGTTGTTTATTCCTCCTTATGTGGAGATAGTTTTTTCTACTCTGGTTACTTTCGAGTAATGTACGTTTCCAGTAAGCTCTGTGTCCTGCGTTTGACTTCGCCTACCGCATTTCACCGTCGCATTCTGACAACATGTAGGTAGGGGTAAAGTAACTATGAATAGATAATAAACAGCGAGTAGCAGCAGTGTAAAAACAAAGGGGGGAGGTGTCAATGTAAATAGTCCGGGTGGCCATTTGATTAATTGTTCAGCAGTCTTATGGCTTGGGGGTAGAAGCTGTTAAGGAGCCTTTTGGACCTACTCTTGGCCCTCTGGTACCACTTGCTGTGCGGTAGCAGAGAGAACAGTCTATGACTTGGGTGACTGGAGTCTTTGACAATTTTTTGACACCGCCTAGTATATAGGTCCTGGATGGTAGGAAGCTTGGCCCCAGTGATGTACTGGACCGTACACACTACCCTCTGTAGCGCCTTACGGTCGGATGCCGAGCAGTTGCCATACCAGGCAGGATGCTCTCGATGGTGCAGCTGTAGAACTTTTTGAGGATCATGGGACCAATGCCAAATCTTTTCAGTCTCCTGAGGTGGAAAAGGCGTTGTCGTGCCCTCTTCACGACTGTCTTGGTGTGTTTGGACCATGATAGTTTGTTGGTGATGTGGACACCAAGGAACTTCAAACTCTCAACCCGCTCCACTACAGCCCCGTCGATGTGAATGGGGCGTGTTCCCAGTCCCTGTCCCTGAAAATCTTCCCCACACCATGATACTGCCACCACCATGCTTCACCGTAGGGATGGTGCCAGGTTTCCTCCAAACATGATCTCATCCCAGGTAAGAGGGGGAGTGGCGGCAGCAGTGGACCAGTCCTGTATCCCCCCTCACAGACAGCGACAGTGGTCTGAACTATGGCTAGCTATCCACAATCTGGCTCGACTAAACAAGGTTTACCAAGAGGGAAGGAGGGAGAGGTAGGTAGAGGAAGAGAAAGAGGGAGGAGAGGAAGGAGGAAAGGGAGAAAAGGGTTCTCTCCATCACGACTGTAAGAAGGAAAGGAGGGAGAAGACCGAGGAAGAGGTGGAAGACGACAAGGAGAGTTGATCTGTCCATCACTACCATAAGGAGATCTCTTCTGGGGGCTCTTGTTCTCTCCTCTTTCCCACAGAGGAGCACCTTTCACAGGCAGCCCAGAGCAGACTATTCCCTGAGAGAAGGCTAGCCCCTGGAGGTTTCACCTTGGATTAAAACAGAGAACCCCCCAGTACTCAAAATGCTTTACATTGTAGAGGGGGATCTAATATCATTGGAGGCGACCCAATGACCCAGAAATGCTCCTTGGACAGACTTCCTCCCTGCTCCCCATCTCGCTGGCAGGGGGCTCGTAGGAACACCCTCCCCTCCTTGACTCCAGCTCCACCCCTTCTTCACCTGCCCCCCTTATCATGTTATTAGTCTCACCTACAGGTCCCACCCCCTGGCCTACCTGTTGCAGGTGTAAGTATGGTGTGTCGGACACAGCTGCCCTCCCCCTCCTCCCCCTCCCCCCCCTCCTTCCCTCTTTCTCCCACTCCCCCCATCTCTCGCGCGTCCTCTCCTCCTCCCCCCTCTCTTCCCTTTAAAGCAATACTTAGACCAGGCTTTCTGCCTCCTCTACCCCTCTCCACCTCCTCTTCCATTCCTACTCTCTTTCTCTCCACCTCCTCCTCCTCCTCCTTTGTTCCCCCTCCCGCCTCCAGTGAGAGAGGCAGGAGGTCACCTCGCCGTCACTCTATCCAGCTGGAGCCGCTGAGAGGGCGAGGAGGAGAGGAGGAGGAATAGAGGAAGAACAGAGGAGACAAGGGGGAGAGGAGTAGAGGAGGAGAGGAGGAGAGGGAGTGAGACACTATGTTAGCTGTTGTGGTGTGATATGTGTAGTTACTTGTAATAACCACTAGAGCAAGCTGGACACTTATTTGGTGATTGCTGACCTCAATGTGTGCATCAATGTGTGCACACACTGCAACGTTAAGTCAAAGGGGCGTTCCAGGAAAAACATTTATCCAGCTTGACTGTGTCAAGGCCGGGCGTAGGTGTGGTTTGGACTCAATTGCAGGATGCAGATGCAAGTCCAAAAACACTTTAATAAAGTCCACAGAAAAAACGGCTAAAAACAGAGCCGGTTGAACAAGGGAAAAATAAACGCACTCAGAGTAAAAGTACAACAAACGCACAACGTGCGGACTCTCTAAATAACATAGAGCACAAACTGACTGGCAAAACCTGCTGACATAGAACAACTATACACAACCACAAGACAGAAACAACGGGAACTTAAAGGACACATAATCAAGACGAAATGAGCAACAGGTGTAACAAATCAGACCAAACCAAACACACACAGACACAATGAACGGTGGCAGCTAGTACTCCGGGGACGACGACCGCCGAAGCCTGCCCGAACAAGGAGAAGGAGCAGCCTCGGCCGAAACCGTGACAGTACCCCCGCTTGACGCGCGGCCCCAGCCGTGCGCCGACCCCGGCCTCGGGGACGACCAGGAGGACGCGGAGCAGGGAGCGTGGGATGACGACGATGGAACTCAGTCAGAAGAGACGGGTCTAAGATATCTCTCCTCGGCACCCAGCACCGCTCCTCCGGACCGTACCCCTCCCACTCCACGAGATATTGGAGACCCCCCATCCGGCGTCTCGAATCCAGGATGGACCGAACTGTGTACGCCGGAGCCCTCGATGTCCAGCGGGGCGGAGGAGTCTCTGCTATCTCACACTCCTGGAGTGGACCAGCTACCACCGGCCTGAGGAGAGACACATGGAACGAGGGGTTAATATTATTATAATCAATAGGAAGTTGTAATCTGTAACACACCTCGTTCAACCTCAGGACTTTAAAAGGCCCCACAAACCGCCGACCCAGCTTCCGGCAGGGCAGGCGGAGGGGCAGGTTTCTGGTCGAGAGCCAGACTCGATCTCCCGGTGCGTACACCGGTCCCTCACTGCGGTGGAGATCGGCACTCGCCTTGTGTCAACGGATGGCCCGCTGCAGATGTACATGAGCAGCGTTCCACGTCTCCTCCGAGCGCCGCACCCACTCATCCACCGCAGGGGCCTCGATCTGGCTCTCATGCCAAGGTGCCAGAACCGGCTGGTACCTTAACACACACTGGAAAGGGGTTAGTTTAGTGGAGGAGTTGCGGAGAGAGTTCTGTGCCATCTCGGTCCAGGGAACATATCTCGCCCACTCCTCCGGCCAGCCCTGGCAATACGACCTCAGAAACCTACCCACATCCTGGTTTACTCGTTCAACCTGCCCATTGCTCTCCGGGTGGTACCCCGAGGTAAGGCTCACCGAGACCCCCAAGTTCTCCATGAACGCTCTCCAGACTCGAGAGGTAAACTGGGGGCCTCGATCAGACACTATATCCTCGGGTACCCCGTAATGCCGGAAGACGTGAGTGAATAGTGCCTCAGCGGTCTGTAGGGCAATTGGAAGACCCGGCATGGGAAGGAGACGACAGGCCTTCGAGAACCGATCCACAACGACCAGGATGGTGGTATTTCCCTCGGAGAGGGGAAGATCTGTAATGAAATCCACCGAGAGGTGAGACCAGGGTCGTTGTGGAACGGGCAGGGGTTGTAACTTACCCCTGTGCAAATGTCTGGGTGCCTTACACTGGGCACATACCGAACAGGAGGAAACATAAACCCTCACATCCCTGGCTAACGTTGGCCACCAGTACTTAGTGCTAAGGCAGTTCACCGTCCGGCCAATCCCTGGATGTCCAGAGGAGGGTGACGTGTGAGCCCAATATATAAGTCGATCCCGAACCTCGAACGGCACGTACGTCCGACCCACAGGACACTGTGGAGGGCTAGGATCGGTACGCAACGCCCGCTCGATTTCGGAATCGACCTCCCACACCACCGGTGCCACCAGGCAAGACGGCGGGAGTATGGGCGTGGGCTCAACGGACCTCTCCTCCGTGTCATACCGCCGGGACAGAGCATCTGCCTTACCATTCTGGGACCCAGGGATGTACGTGATCTTAAAAACGAACCGGGCCAGAAACATATTCCACCTAGCCAGGCGAGGGTTCAGTCTCCTAGCTGCCCGGATGTACTCCAGGTTTCGGTGGTCTGTCAAAATGAGGAAAGGGTGTTGAGCCCCCTCTGGCCAATGCCTCCATACCATTAGGGCCTGGACCATGGCTAGCAGCTCCCTGTCCCCCACGTCATAATTTCGCTCCGCCGGACTGAGCTTTTTAGAGTAAAAAGCACAGGGGCGGAGTTTCAGCGGCGTGCCAGATCGTTGCGAGAGCACGGCCCCTATACCGGCTTCAGACGCGTCTACATCGACCTGGAATGGGAGTGCGGGATCCGGATGCGCCAACACCGGCACCGAGGTAAACAGGTCCTTCAGTCTCCCAAAAGCCCTATCCGCCTCAGCAGACCACTGCAAGCGCACCGGACCTCCCTTTAGTAGAGACGTTATGGGAGCTGCCACCTGTCCAAAACCCCGGATAAACCTCCTGTAGTAATTTGCAAAACCCAAGAACCGCTGCACCTCTTTAACAGTAGTTGGAGTTTGCCAATTACGCACGGCCGACACACGGTCAACCTCCATCTTAACCCCTGACGCAGACAACTGATAACCCAAAAAGGAGACAGACTCCTAGAAAAACAGACATTTCTCTGCCTTGACATACAGATCATGCTCCAACAATCTCCTCAATACTCGGCGCACCAGGGCTACATGCTCGGCTCGGGTAGAAGAATTCACTAGAATGTCGTCAATGTACACGACCATTCCCTGCCCCTGCATATCCCGGAAGATCTCATCAACGAAGGATTGGAAGACTAAAGGAGCATTCATTAACCCGTATGGCATGACGAGATACTCGTAATGACCCGAGGTGGTACTAAATGCTGTCTTCCATTCGTCTCCCTCCCTAATACGCACCAAGTTGTATGCGCTCCTGAGATCCAATTTTGTGAAGAAACGCGCCCCGTGTAAAGACTCCGTCATAGTCGCAATCAGAGGGAGTGGATAACTGTATTTCACAGTAATCTGATTGAGACTGCGGTAATCAATACACGGGCGCAAACCTCCATCCTTTTTCTTCACAAAAAATAAACTCGAGGACGCAGGGGAAGTGGAGGGCCGTATGTATCCCTGTCTCAGAGACTCGGCTATGTAAGTCTCCATAGCTCTCTTCTCCTCTTGAGACAGAGGATACACATGGCTCCGCTGAAGCGCAGCTCCTACCTGGAGGTCTATCGCACAATCCCCCTGTCTATGTGGTGGCAATTGCGTCGCCTCGATTTACTAAACACAATTGCTAAATCATCATACTCGGGGGAATGTGCAATGCCGGCAGTTGGTTTGGACTTTCCACCGAGGTCGCCCCTACGGAAACGCCCAGACATCGCCTCTACACACTGGACAGACCACTCCTTGAGAGCCCTCTGTTGCCACGAAATAGAGGGATTATGAGTAATCAACCAGGGAAGCCCCAGCACCACCGGATACGCAGGAGAGTCTATAAGATATAGCTGAATAGTCTCCTCATGACCCTCCTGCGTCCCCATCCTAAGTGGAGCTGTGACCTCCCTAATCAACCCCGATCCCAACGGACGGCTATCTAAAGCATGTACAGGGAAGGGACTACAGACTGGAAGGAGGGGAATCCCTAACTCAGCACAAAATCGCCGATCTATAAAATTCCCAGCTGCGCCTGGATCTACTAGCGCCTTATGCTGGGAATGAGGTGCAACCTGTGGGAAGCAAACAGGTATGGTTAGGTGATCAACAGAGAGCTCTGGGTAAGTGGGGCGCCTACTCACCTGGAGGGACTCCCCAGAGCGTGGCCTGCCGTCTCTCCCCCTAGGAGACCCCCCCCAGCACCTGGCCGCAGTGTGTCCTCCACGGCCACAGTAGGTACAGGGGTTGGTTCCCCTGGGGCTCCTTCTCCTCTCCTCTCTAGCGCCAGCACCCCCGAGCTCAATAGGACTAGGCTCGGAGGTGCTGGAGGGTGGAATGGACGACCCCCACTCAGGACGTCCGCGGGTGGCCAACAGGGTGTCGAGGCGAATGGCCATGTCAACTAACTGGTCAAACGTGAGGGTGGTGTCCCTGCAGGCCAACTCACGACGGACGTCCTCCCGTAGGCTGCAGCGAAGTGGTCTATGAGGCCCGCTCATTCCACCCTGCGTCTGCCGCTAGAGTCCGGAACTCCAGTGCAAAATCCTGTGCGCTCCTCTTCCCCTGTCGGAGGTAGAATAGACGTTCTCCCGCCGCCTTCCCCTCAGGTGGATGGTCGAATACAGCCCTGAAGCGACGGGAGAACTCCGCATAGGTGATCGTCGCGGGGTCTATTCTCCTCCATTCGGCGTTGGCCCACTCCAGGTAGGTTGTAATATAACTTATTGTGAATGTGTTTCAGTAGTATAACTTATTTTCAAATTACTTGTGTATGAATGTGACATTTTAAGTAGACCTAACATGACTAGTGAAACTGTTGAAGAGAGATAGTTTGCTTGAGTCCTCTTTTTGTGAGAAAATGCTTCATCCTGACACCTGAGATGTCATGTTACAATTGTAGTGAGCCAGCCTAATGGCTAATGCATTCTATTGATGACAGAAAAAATAAACTCTCTCTGTGTTAATCACCAACATATGTTGTAATCAATTATCTCAATAAATATGTACCAAAAGAGTAGGTTGTGTAAAAAAAACAAGTACGCCTACCTAATTTGTAGCTGATTCATTTCTAATAAGAATAATATGTTCTTAATTGAATGGACATCCATTTCAAATGGTTGAATTGATATACCTATTTAAATTGAGGTGCACTCAGGGGCACTCAAAGAGAAGACTGGCGTTTTTACCTCCTTGGTTTTTAAAATAGATGAAACTGTACAAGTTAGGTCCTGTATGGATATAGAGTCATTTTCTACCCAAAACACAGTGTTTCCAATGATATGATGGAAGTGATTAGTGTGGTTTGTGAGAACCAGGCCCAATATGGAGTAGAGCTACATGAGGGGTTGAATAAGGCTCAATAGTAAGGTACAGAAAGAGCCTGAAGTTTGCTTTTTAAAGTCTGTGTTGTGCTTTTTCATCTGCCATTGCAACGCCTTGCATCACAATGATGATGTCCTAAAGGATGTTGTTCACGAAATGACAAGAACAGCCAAAATCGATTCATTTGAACTTGGTCGCTTTTCCAGTAGCCAACTTTTTACTAGTAATTCAGATAGGCCTATTGCGTAAACATATCTGGAGCAGGATTCTCACTTGCTTAATTGTAAGTAGCTGGGAAGAAAATGTGTGCACATTGTAAAGAGATGCATTATTATTTAGTTAGCAACACCCACTTACTACAACGTAGTTCTATTTAACAATATTAATTAAAGCAAATATACGTTATTGTAAGGGCAAAATGTTACATATGCCATGGAATGTAAGCTAACAATGTTTTGTCCTTATTTCTTTTTGTATTAGGCTACACCATGGCAATGCTTTTAACTAGGGGTTTAACGATTCGTTTTAACAACGATTCGATTTGTATCACGATTCGTGGTTGTCGATACGATTCAAGGACGATATTGGTTCATTTAGAACGATACGATCCGAAACGATTCAGTGACTTGAAATCGATTCAGTAACCTTTTAGCCAAAAATTCAACCAATGTGACTGAAATAAATACCTGGATACTTGACAGTGCAGGTGAAATTTCCTAGATTCCTGTTTCTTGTAAGGACCGCAATGGTGGCTTGATAATTTCTCGCTCGTCGGCTTCTCCTCCGTCGTCCGCCATGCTATGTTTTGTTGTCTTTGCGCCTTTGCGCTGCTGCTGGCGCGGGGCGATGACGTCACGGATAGGCAGACTGAATCGAGTAATGTTTAAAGCCTTTATCATTAAAAGTGCTAAGAAAAAACATCCATATAAAGTCTGACGTGCTTAAATCCAATGGGTTATTTCCTAGTATCGATACAATCGATTTATTACATTTTAAAACGATGTTAGATTGATATATGTTGTCCAAAAGGCCAACTCGCCGAGCACAGATCGATGTAGTTGGATCATATGAATATAAATCGATACATCGATGTAGTAGATGGATCATTACACCCCTACTTATAACTGCTCTTGTCTAAATGTGTTGTATCGTGTCTGTCTGTTTCAGTGTATTTATGTCCACAGTTCTTATGGTTGTCTTGTCATAAAAAATAAACAACCGTTATATCATAGACGTTCATATCAGGATTATGTGGTTGTCT
The DNA here is from genome assembly GCF_020615455.1 of Coregonus clupeaformis. Lineage (NCBI taxonomy): Eukaryota > Metazoa > Chordata > Actinopteri > Salmoniformes > Salmonidae > Coregonus > Coregonus clupeaformis. Next base: position 57,648 of record NW_025535749.1, on the reverse strand, counting down.
CACCTAGCTACCTTAAGTTGAATGCACTAACTAACTATAAGTCGTTCTGGATAAAAGCGCCTCGATAAATGGCTAAAATGTCAAATGTTATGCTGGGTGTGGGGCATGTATTTTACACTTAGCTGGCCCATTGGCTAGGGGACCCAGGGTTGGGACAGACTGGTGCAGAGCATCTGAGAGGACACTAGATATATAATTTATATATATATATATATATATATATATATATATATATATATATATATATATATATATATATATATATATATATATATATATATATATATATATATATAGATATATATATATATATATATATGTGTGATGTATAAGTAAATAGTGCTGACTCATACAGTATGTAATGTATGTCTGTACTGAATGTGATCACTTTCATCATGTCTGTTTCTTTTCTCACGCAGAATGTGAGAGATGTGAACAACTGTGCTCTCACTGAGTTTATGGCTCCCTGTATTGACTCCCTCCCACCACTGGCTTTCAGCAATCAGAGGCCTATACCAACCATGTTGCATCCCCCCTCTCCATTGGCCATACGCACTCAGGATGCACAGCGGTTCATTGTATTTTCATACTTTGTCCCTGAAACCTGCCAGTCTGCTGAATGCCCAGTTGCCACAGAGGCCACTGCAGATGTATCTACAGGTAAACGAGAGGACCTATGGACAGATATACATCTTTCCTCAATGCTGCATCGATACCTGCCACACTTCTTTAAAGAAGACTCCATGCAGCCACATCAGACAGTAGAGGGCACCACTGAGGTCTCAGTTGCTCCAGTGGCAATATCTAATGTCAAGGAAGAGGACTGATTCTATCCTTACTCCCTCCCACCCCTGGCTCAGCGGTTCATTGGCAATTCATTCAATTTCCTCGAAACCTCCCAGCCTGCTGTTTCAGCCACAGAGTGCCCAGTTGCCACAGAGGCCACTGCTACCACAGCCACTGTCAAGGGAGAGAATCGATGGGCAGCTAGAAGTCTTCCTTCAGTGCTGCCTCCATGCCTGCCAACTGTCTTTGACGACGACTTCATGCCACCAGAGCAGACAATAGAGGATACCTATGAGGTCTCAGTTGCTACAGAGACCACTGCAGGCGCAGCTACTGTTGATTTTGGAGTGTACAGATCAGCAGCTAAATGCCCTGTCCCAATGCTGCCTCCAAGTCTGCCACTTGTCTTTGACATTGACTACAAACTGCCAGGGGAGGCAGTAGAGGGCACCACCAAGTGTCCAGTTACCAGTGAAACAAACAATGATGTGTCCACTCACCTCAAAGAGGACATGGCAGATGATCAAAGCCCTCCTGACCCTTCAGCACTGCCTCCAAGCTCGCCATGTATCCAAGACTCTGACCACAAACTGACCAAGGAGACAAAAGAGGATGCCACCGAGTCCTCCGTTGCCACAGCGATCACTGCAGGCACATCCATTGTCCAGGGAGAGGACCTGTTGGGTGATAAAGCCCGGCTCCAATGCTGCCTTCCAAAGTTGCCACACATTCTAGACAATGACCACAAGCAGCCAGAGGAGGCAGTAGAGGACACAAACAAGAGTCAAGTGTCAAGGGAAGCGGCCGTTTCCGTATCCACTGTCCACAATCTGCCAGGGGAGGCAGTAGAGGACACCAACAAGTGTCCAGTTGCCAGGAAAGCAGCCGTTTCCGTGTCCACTGTCCACACAGAGGAGTTGTTGGCTGATAAAAGTCCTCCTGCACCTGCAACACTGCCTCTAATCCTGACCTGCACCCACAACAATGACCACAAACAGCTATGGAAGACAGTTGAGTGCACTACAAAGTGCTCAGTCGACACAGAGGCAACTGTTGCCATTTACACCTGGGATGATAAAAGTCCTCCAGGTCTGCAATGCATTCACAACAACAATGACCACAAGCAGCCAGAGGAGACAGTTGAGGACACCACAGTGTGCTCAGTTAACACAGAGGCAAGTGCAGTTGCATCCACTGTCAAGAGAGAGGAACTGATGAGTGATAAAAGCCCTGTCCTAGCACATCCTCCAAGCCTCGCATGCATCCTTGACAAGGACCACAAGCAGCCAGAGCAGAAAGGGAAGGGCACTAGTGAAGAGGTGGATCGCTGCCCTCATGCCTCACCAGCTGGTCCCAGATGCTAACTTAACTCTGGCAACCCCTATGCTCTCATGGCCACTAAGACGCCTGTTAGAGTGGAGAGCCTCCATATGCAGGTCAGAGGATGAGGAACCCAGGCCCTGGACGCTGGAAGAGGCAAAGGTAGGTGTCCTATTTTACACTACTACTCTACAGGGTTGGGGGTCTGTTCCATTTCAATTCAAAGCATTGATTTAAGTACTTCCTGAATTGACTGGAATTTAAATGGAATTGACCCCAACCCTGCTACTCTATGCTCATAGTATAAAACATCACCGCTTACTAGGGTTAACATTTGTATTACGTTTGGTGTGGACCCAGGAAGAACATCTATGGCTATTATAAAATCGGTTTGGGATACAAATAAACAAGTTACCTCAATTACTGTCCTCCAAATTGTGTGCCCCATGAGGCCATCAATGTATGTTGATCCCTCAAATGTGTATTGAATGTGCCACATTGGAACAATATTACATCTAGAGTCAATGTCTTCCTGTTAGGATTATTGGACAGGCATTGACATTGATAGTGAAGAGAGGAGAGTCAAGGAGGAGGTGAGCCAGAGGGAGGGTTTGAAGCGTGAGGCGGACCGTGCCCATTCCAAGAGCTCCAATGGGACGGTTTCATCAGAGAGAGCAGAGACCATCCTGGGAAGAGTGGGCTTTCTGGCCATGAACCTCAAGCAGAAAGTTACGTTTTTAAAGATGGAGGAAAAAGAGAAAAATAAGAAACTGAATAAGATGTTGAACGGTGACGAGAAAGAGAGAAAGGAGATGAAGGCGAGAGAGAAAGAGCAAAAGAAAGCCATGAAGGCTGAGAAAAAGAGGGACAAGTTAGAACAGAAAAAGAGAGAGAATGAAAGAAAAGAGAAGGAAAAGGCAGAGAAAAATAGGTTAGAGGGGCTGATTAAGATACACAATGCCATGATGAAAGACAGGATTAAGAAAGAGAAGAAGTGGTCTGAGGAGCTGAAAAAGAGAGAGAAAGCTCAAGCTGAGCTCCTGGAGATGGAGCGAAAGATTCAAAAAAAGGAGGAGAAGAAGAGAGAAAAGAGGAGGAAAGAGGAGAGGAAGAGCCTGGAGAAGAGGAAAAAGAGGGAGCCAGCTGGAGGTGGAACTGAGAGGGTGATAGAAGAGCAGGGAAGGGATGAAAGCTTGAAGATGGATGAGTAGATTGGGTAAGAAAGAGTGAGAAGGGAGTTACTGTATTTTCGCATGCAATGAAAAACAAAGAATAAAAAAATAAATGTTTACTCTGTTTGTTTTTTGTCAAGGCATACAGTACAAAACATTATAAACACAAAATGTTTACTTTCGCAAATTTGGGGAGTGTTGGTACAGTTTAAATGTTGAATCCTAAATCGACACTAAGCACTCCTACATGTTGAAAGGATTGGATAGGTGTACATATAAATTAGGTGTAATATGGCAAACAAAGCCTATCAGAGGGAAAGGTAGAGCCATTACCAGTGTTTATACTAATGGGATAGGTAGAGAAAATTCTAAAACAAATCTCACAAGCTCTCATCCATAGTCAAATGAACTACTGTTGTCTTGAGTAATGCAGGTGTTGGTGACCTAAAGAGACTGCAAATAGCACAAAATAAGGCAGCAAGAAAGGTTCTGCAATGTGGTTATGAGATGTTCTCCATAGAATTACATAATGCACTCGAATGGCCGACTGTCAAGGAAATTATAAAAAAAACACACACAAATATTTTTTTAATAAAATGTACTGAAAGACCAACCGCTATATGTGATTAACTGGATATGGTCAAAGACGACTCGTAAAGGCAATAGGAATCTGGATCTGTTTCTGTGTCCTTTTCTTTTTACCTTGCTTTTGTTATTTTTTTATTTTTTAAATGTTTTGTTTTTACATTTCGTAAAATGTAATAATTACAAAAACATTTCATTTAAATTTCAATTTAGTAACATACTGTATCATTCAAATAAATATTATTATTTGTCTAATCATATTTTTTTGCCTTTGAAGCTAATATTTTGTAATATAATGTATGACTGACATGAGGGTAATCAAATGGAGAGAGATAAGGGTAACAATGAAGACTTCTTCCATCACAGGTTCTAAGTGATGAGTGGAAGTGTACAGTGCCCTCCTGAATTATTGGCACCAGAAGGAAATGTGAACAAAAAAGGCTGTGAAAACATGTCATTGTGGTCTATCAGCTTGATCTTACACTCAAAAGATCATATGAATCTACCCTTTAATTGAGTAAAACAAATTCAAATAGAAAAATAATCGTCATCAAGAAATCATTATGTTATTCAGAAACATGCGTGTCACAATTATTGGCTGCCCTATCAATTATTTTTAACAAAATCTAATTGAGTGCATTTGTAAAGTATTCAGACCCCTTGACTTTTTCCACACGTTGTCATATTCTAAAATTGATTAAATTGTTTTTTTTCCTCATCAATCTACACACAATACCCCATAATGACAAAGTGAGAACAGGTTTTTAGACTTTTTTATAAATGTATTAAAAATAACAAATGGAAATATTACACTTACATAAGTATTCAGACCCTTTACTCAGTACTTTGTTGAAGCACCTTTGGCAGCGATTACAGCCTCGAGTCTTCTTGGGTATGACGCTACAAGCTTGGCACACCTGTATTTGAGGAGTTTCTCCCATTCTTCTCTGCAGATCCTCTCAAGCTCTGTCAGGTTGGATAGGGCGTGTCGCTGCACAGCTATTTTCAGGTCTCTCCAGAGATGTTAGATCGGATTCAAGTCTGGTGTCTGGCTGGGCCACTCAAGGACATTCAGAGACTTGTACCGAAGCCACTCCTGCGTTGTCTTGGCTGTGTGCTTAGGGTCGTTGTCCTGTTGGAAGGTGAACCTTAGCCCCAGTCTGAGGTCCTGAGCGCTCTGGAGCAGGTTTTCATCAAGGATTTCTCTGTAAATTGCTCTGTTCATCTTTCCATTGATCCTGACTAGTCTCCAAATCAAATCAAATCAAATTGTATTTGTCATGTGCCGAATACAACAGGTGTAGACCTTACCGTGAAATGCTTACTTACAAGCCCTTAACCAACAATGCAGTTCAAGAAATAGAGTTAAGAAAATATTTACTAAATACACTAAAGTAAAAAATTTAATAAAAAGTAACACAATAAAATAATAACTAGGCTATATACAAGGGGTACTTGTACCGAGTCAATGTGTGGGGGTACAGGTTAGTTGAGGTAATTTGTACATGTAGGTAGGGGTACAGTAACTATGCATAGATAATAAACAGCGAGTAGCAGCAGTGTAAAAACAAAGGGGGGAGGTGTCAATGTAAATAGTCTGGGTGGCCATTTGATTAGCGTCTGCTAAATGACTCAAATGTAAAATGTTTGTTCCCCTTCTCCCGCCCTCCAGTGAGAGAGGCAGGAGGTCACCTCGCCGTCACTCTATCCAGCTGGAGCCGCTGAGAGGGCGAGGAGGAGAGGAGAGGTATAGAGGAAGACCAGAGGAGACAAGAGGGAGAGGAGGAGACGAGGAGGGAGTGAGACACTATGTTAGCTGTTGTGGTGTGATATGTGTAGTTACTTGTAATAACCACTAGAGCATGCTGGACACTTATTTGGTGCTTGCTGACCTCTGTTGCATCAACAGTCTAAAGCAGTCATCTCCAATCCAAATAATTAGTTGGAATCATTTGTTTATTAGACATTTCCTATTTATACTGTATGGATAATAAAACCCATCCTTTATTCACTTGTGTTTTAGCTTTTTCCCCACACCCACACTGAAAGTTGTTACTGTTACTTTAGTCTGTCTTGCTTTATGATAGTCACATGCCTCTACCTTTACAAGAAGTCTGTCAGTATTCTTCATGAGGGCTTTAAAGCTAATGTTAATTTGACTGTGTACTCCAAGAACATACATGTATTTTCCAAGACAGACCTGTTACTGGCTGTGTCTAAATATCCATTCTAGCGTAATACATACTTAAACTGCATACTAATTTAGCCTTTGATCTAGTAGAATTCACTCTTCTTTTCTGACTCACTTGTTTGGCAACAGCTGATAGTCAGATAAATTGACGCCGTTGTGCAATCGAAATGAACGAATGACGGAGTCAATGCAATCGCGCATTAGATGACGAATTCTGAGTACTATAGCTAGTATTATGTATTATGATGTATTGATTATTATGATGAGTATTATGATGGAGTGGAATATGATGGAGAGGAATATAATAGAGGGAATATGATTAAGGGAATATGATGGACGGAATATGATAGAGGAATATAATGGAGGGGAATATGATAGAGAATGAATGGAGGAATGTGTGACGCTCTTGAGCAACAAAGGTTGTCTGTTTGGTTATATCAACTGGAAAGACATGGATAAGAAAATGTTCAAACATAATTTTAAACAATACTGTTCTATAGTCAGCTGATATTGATTTCCTTATTTAATAATTTATTAAACTTAAATGCTCAACATCAATGACACATACTCTTCAATTACATTTTTTGGGCCTATATAATTACACATCCAGCTAATTTTATCCCTCTATGAGCATGCGTACCGTAAAGATACCGCAAGGATCACTCGACTGCAACAGCTCTGGTTAATTTAATCGATCAATGGCTCAGGTCACTTGACCAAGATAAACGTGTGGATGAGCTGCTTCTTGATTTTAGTGCTGCATTTGACCTTGTTGATCATATGGCTAATAGCTGAGGCCATTGAAGAGAGATGTTTTCTTGAACCCTCATTTCTTTTTTGGAACTTTGTTACTGAGGTGACATAGACTATGGAAGACTTGTTTTACTGTAGTAAGGTAGCCTATGTATTTCATTGATGATGATGATGATGAAAAATATTGACATTAGTGGTAGGCTGAGATCTAACAAACAACCTAAGTAAGCCTGGCTGCTAGTTATGATATCTAAAACATATAGACTTTTAATTAGGCAAAACACATGTCGTTTGAATGGTCAACCATTTTATATGAGTTACAGCATTTTATTTTAATAAAAAATTAGGTTATATGGATTCATTGTATATATTAGGTATGACTGTGCTGCATAGGTACAAAAATCTAAAATAAATAAACGAAATTGTGCCAGCATTTGATTACACATGAAAGCTGCTGTGGGTAACCATGGCAATGGGGACTCCATTGTGACATCACAAGATTCCGATTCTGGAAGGTTACCTGTTGCACAGACAAACTGAACAGTGCAAAGAGACTGATTCAACTAACCACTGACAGATTATTAATGTCCTATTTCATTAGTGAGAGAACACACTGCTTACTTCAGAGGTAGGTTGTAATATAAGTTATTGTGAATGTGTTTCAGTAGTATAACTTATTTTCAAATTACTTGTGTATGAATGTGACATTTTAAGTCGACCTAACATGACTAGTGAAACTGTTGAAGAGAGATAGTTTGCTTGAGTCCTCTTTTTGTGAGAAAATGCTTCATCCTGACACCTGAGATGTTATGTTACAATTGTAGTGAGCCAGCCTAATGGCTAATGCATTCTATTGATGACAGAAAAAAAAAACCTCTCTCTGTGTTAATCACCAACATATGTTGTAATCAATTATCTCAATAAATATGTACCAAAAGAGTAGGTTGTGTAAAAAAACAAGTATGCCTACCTAATTTGTAGCTGATTCATTTCTAATAAGAATAATATGTTCTTAATTGAATGGACATCCATTTCAAGTGGTTGAATTGATAGACCTCTTTAAATTGAGGTGCACTCAGGGGCACTCAAAGAGAAGACTGGCGTTTTTACCTCCTTGGTTTTTAAAATAGATGAAACTGTACAAGTTAGGTCCTGCATGGATATAGAGTCATTTTCTACCCAAAACACAGTGTTTCCAATGATATGATGGAAGTGATCAGTGTGGTTTGTGAGAACCAGGCCCAATATGGAGTAGAGCTACATGAGGGGTTGAATAAGGCTCAATAGTAAGGTACAGAAAGAGCCTGAAGTTTGCTTTTTAAAGTCTGTGTTGTGCTTTTTCATCTGCCATGGCAACGCCTTGCATCACAATGATGATGTCATAAAGGATGTTGTTCACGAAATGATAAGAACAGCCAAAATCGATTCATTTGAACTTGGTCGCTTTTCCAGTAGCCAAATTTTACTAGTAATTCAGATAGGCCTATTGCGTAAACATATCTGGAGCAGGATTCTCACTTGCTTAATTGTAAGTAGCTGGGAAGAAAATGTGTGCACATTGTAAAGAGATGCATTATTATTTGGTTAGCAACACCCACTTACTACAACGTTATGCATTTTCCAGAGTTATTGTTAGCTAAGAGGAAGACATGGAGGGTTCAACGCTGACACAGAGGGGTGAGTGTCGGTTGGAGGAAAGGGCGATCCAGACAGACTACGTGATGGAGCTGGGAGCCAGGTTGGCTCTGGTTTTGCAGATCCAGAAGGATCAGGAGAAGAAGATGAAGAGGATTTGGTTCAAGACGAGGAAAATGCCAAGACTGATTGAGAAGGTAACAAGACCAACTTTGACAAAGTCGACTAGAGTTCTATTTAACAATATTAATTAAAGCAAATATAAGTTATTGTAAAGGCAAAATGTTCCATATGCCATGGAATGTAAGCTAACAATGTTTTGTCCTTATTTTTTTTGTATTAGGCTACACCATCAAATCAAATCAAATTTTATTGGTCACATGCCCCGAATACAACAGGTGCAGACATTACAGTGAAATGCTTACTTACAGCCCATAACCAACTGTGCATTTATTTTAAACAAAAAAAGTAAAAATAAAACAACAACAAAAAAAAGTTTTGAGAAAAAAAAGAGCAGAAGTAAAATAAAGTGACAGTAGGGAGGCTATATATACAGGGGGGTACCGTTGCAGAGTCAATGTGGGGGGGTACCGGCTAGTTGAGGTAGTTGAGGTAATATGTACATGTGGGTAGAGTTAAAGTGACTATGCATAAATAATTAACAGAGTAGCAGCAGCATAAAAATGATGGGGTGGGGGGCAGTGCAAATAGTCCGGGTAGCCATGATTAGCTGTTCAGGAGTCTTATGGCTTGGGGGGTAGAAGCTGTTGAGTAGTCTTTTGGACCTAGACTTGGCACTCCGGTACCGCTTGCCGTGCGGTAGCAGAGAGAACAGTCTATGACTAGGGTGGCTGGAGTCTTTGACAATTTTGAGGGCCTTCCTCTGACACCGCCTGGTATAGAGGTCCTGGATGGCAGGATGCTTTGCCCCAGTGATGTACTGGGCTGTACGACTACCCTCTGTAGTGCCTTGCGGTCGGAGGACAAGCAGTTGCCATACCAGGCGGTGATGCAACCAGTCAGGATGCTCTCGATGGTGCAGCTGTATAATTTTTAGAGGATCTGAGGACCCATGCCAAATCTTTTCAGTCTCCTGAGGGGGAATAGGCTTTGTCGTGCCCTCTTCACAACTGTCTTGGTGTGTTTGGACCATGACAGTTCGTTGGTGATGTGGACACCAAGGAACTTGAAGCTCTCAACCTGTTCCACTACAGCCCGTCGATGAGAATGGGGCGTGCTCACTCCTCTTTTTTTTTCCTGTAGTCCACAATCATCTCCTTTGTCTTGGTCACGTTAAGGGAGAGGTTGTTGTCCTGGCACCACACGGCCAGATCTCTGACCCTCCTCCCTATAGGCTGTCTCATCGTTGTCGGTGATCAGGCCTACCACTGTTGTGTCGTCGGCAAACTTAATGATGGTGTTGGAGTCGTACCTGGCCATGCAGTCATGGGTGAACAGAGAGTACAGGAGGGGGACTGAGCACGCACCCCTGAGGGCCCCCTTGTTGAGGTTAAGTGTGGCAGATGTGTTGTTACCTACCCTTACCACCTGGGGCGGCCCCGCCAGGAAGTCCAGGATCCAGTTGCAGAGGGAGGTGTTTAGTCCCAGGATCCTTAGCTTAGTGATGAGCTTAGAGGGCACTATGGTGTTGAATGCTGAGCTGTAGTCAATGAATAGCATTCTCACGTAGGTGTTCCTCTTGTCCAGGTTGGAAAGGGCAGTGTGGAGTGCAATAGAGATTGCATCATCTGTGGATCTGTTGGGGTGGTATCCAAATTGGAGTGGGTCTAGGGTTTCTGGGATAATGCTGTTGATGTGAGCCATGACAAGCCTTTCAAAGCACTTCATGGCTACAGACGTCAGTGCTACGGGTCGGTAGTCATTTAGGCAGGTTATCTTAGAGTCCTTGGGCACGGGGACTATGGTGGTCTGCTTGAAACATGTTGGTATTACAGACTCAGTCAAGGACATGTTGAAAATGTCAGTGAAGACACTTGCCAGTTGGTCAGCACATGCTCGGAGTACACGTCCTGCTAATCCGTCTGGCCCTGTGGCCTTGTGAATGTTGACCTGCTTAAAAGTCTTACTCACATCGGCTACGGAGAGCGTGATCACATAGTCATCCGGAACAGCTGGTGCTCTCATGCATGCTTCGAGTGTTGCTTGCCTCGGCCGAGCATTGAAGTGGTTTAGCTTGTCTGGTAGGCTTGTGTCACTGGGCAGCTCGCGGCTGTGCTTCCCTTTGTAGTCTGTAATAGTTTTCAAGCCCTGCCACATCCGACGAGCGTCAGAGCCAGTGTAGTACGATTCAATCTTAGTCCTGTATTGACTCTTTGCCTGTTTGATGGTTCGTCGGAGGTCATAGTGGGATTTCTTATAAGTGTCCGGGTTAGAGTCCCGTTCCTTGAAAGCGGCAGCTCTACCCTTTAGCTCAGTGCGGATGTTTCCTGTAATCCATGGCTTCTGGTTGGGGTATGTACGTACGGTCACTGTGGGGACGACATCATCGATGCACTTATTGATGAAGCCAGTGACTGATATGGTGTACTCCTCAATGCTGTCTGAAGAATCCCGGAACATGTTCCAGTCTGTGCTAGCAAAACAGTCCTGTAGTTTAGCATCTGCGTCATCTGAACACTTTTTTATTAACCGAGTCACTGGTGCTTCCTGCTTTAGTTTTTGCTTATAAGCAGGAATCAGGAGGATAGAGTTTTGGTCAGATTTGCCAAATGGAGGGCGAGGGAGAGCTTTGTATGCGTCTCTGTGTGTGGAGTAAAGGTGGTCTAGAGTTTTTTTTTTCCTCTGGTTACACATTTAACATGCTGGTAGAAATTAGGTAGAACGGATTTAAGTTTCCCTGCATTAAAGTCCCCGGCCACTAGGAGCGCTGCATCTGGATGAGCGTTTTCCTGTTGATTTATGGCCTTGTAAAACTCATTCAGTGCAATCTTAATGCCAGCATTGGTTTGTGGTGGTAAATAGACAGCTATGAAAAATATAGATGAAAACTCTCTTGGTAAATAGCGTGGTCTACAGCTTATCATAAGATACTCTACCTCAGGCGAGCAAAACCTCGAGACTTCCTTAGTTTTGATTTTGTGCACCAGCTGTTGTTTACAAATATACACAGACCGCCACCCCTTGTCTTACCGGAGTCAGCCGTTCTATCCTGCCGATGTAGCGTATAGCCCGCTAGCTGAATGTTATCATTGTCGTCGTTCAGCCACGACTCGGTGAAACATAAGATATTACAGTTTTTAAAGTCCCGTTGGTAGGATAACCGTAATTTAAATCATCCAATTTATTTTCAAATGATTGAACGTTGGCTAATAGGAATGATGGAAGAGGCAGTTTACTCGCTCGCCGTCGGATCCTTACAAGGCACCCCGATCTACGTCCACGATATCTCCGTCTCTTCCTCACGCGAATGACAGGGATTTGGGCCATGTCGGGTGTCTGTATTATATCCATCGCGGCCGCCTCGTTGAAGAAAAATCTTCGTCAATACGAGGTGAGTAATCGCTGTCCTGATATCCAGAAGCTCTTTTTGGTTATAAGAGACGATGGCAGAAACATTATGTACAAAATAAATTACAAATAACGCGGAAAAACACACTAATAGTACAAATGGTTAGAGGGCTGTAAAAGCGGCAGCCATCTTCTCGGCGCTGTTCTCATGGCAATGCTTATAACTGTTCTTGTCTAAATGTGTTGTATCGTGTCTGTCTGTTTCAGTGTATTTATGTCCTCAGTTCTTACGGTTGTCTTGTCATAAAAATAAACAACCGTTCTATCATAGACGTTCATATCAGGATTATGTGGTTGTCTCACCTAGCTACCTTAAGTTGAATGCACTAACTAACTATAAGTCATTCTGGATAAAAGCGTTTGATAAATGGCTAAAATGTCAAATGTTATGCTGGGTGTAGGGCATGTATTTTACACTTAGCTGGCCCATTGGCTAGGGGACCCAGGGTTGGGACAGACTGGTGCAGAGCATCTGAGAAGACACTATATATATATATCTATATCTCTATATATATATATCTATATCTCTCTATATATATATATATATATATATATATATATATATATATATATATATATATATATATATATATGATGTGTAAGTAAATAGTGCTGACTCATACAGTATGTATGTATGTACTGAATGTGATCACTTTCATCATGTCTGTTTCTTTTCTCACGCAGAATGTGAGAGATGTGAGCAACTGTCCTCTCACTGAGTTTATGGCTCCCTGTATTGACTCCCTCCCACCACTGGCTTTCACCAATCAAAGGCCTATACCAACCATGTTGCATCCCCCCTCTCCATTGGCCATACGCGCTCAGGATGCACAGCGGTTCATTGTATTTTCATACTTTGTCCCTGAAACCTGCCAGTCTGCTGAATGCCCAGTTGCCACAGAGGCCACTGCAGATGTATCTACAGGTAAACGAGAGGACCTATGAACAGATATACATCTTTCCTCAATGCTGCATCGATACCTGCCACACTTCTTTGAAGAAGACTCCATGCAGCCACATCAGACAGTAGCGGGCACCACTGAGGTCTCAGTTGCTCCAGTGGCAATATCTATTGTCAAGAAAGAGGACAGATTATATCCTTACTCCCTCCCACCACTGGCTCAGCGGTTCATTGGCAATTCATTCAATTTCCTCGAAACCTCCCAGCCTGCTGTTTCAGCCACAGAGTGCCCAGTTGCCACAGAGGCCACTGCTACCACAGCCACTGTCAAGGGAGAGAATCGATGGGCAGCTAGACGTCTTCCTTCAGTGCTGCCTCCATGCCTGCCAACAGTCTTTGACGATGACTTCATGCCACCAGAGCAGACAGTAGAGGATACCTATGAGGTCTCAGTTGCTACAGAGACCACTGCAGGCACAGCTACTGTTTATTTTGGAGTGTACAGATCAACAGCTAAATGCCCTGTCCCAATGCTGCCTCCAAGTCTGCCACTTGTCTTTGACATTGACTATAAACTGCCAGGGGAGGCAGTAGAGGGCACCACCAAGTGTCCAGTTATCAGTGAAACAAACAATGATGTGTCCACTCACCTCAAAGAGGACATGGCAGCTGATCAAAGCCCTCCTGACCCTGCAGCACTGCCTCCAAGCTCGCCATGTATCCGAGACTCTGACCACAAACTGAAAGAGGAGACAAAAGAGGATGCCACCGAGTCCTCCGTTACCACAGCGATCACTGCAGGCACATCCATTGTCCAGGGAGAGGACCTGTTGGGTGATAAAGCCCGGCTCCAATGCTGCCTTCAAAGTTGCCACACATTCTAGACAATGACCACAAGCAGCCAGAGGAGGCAGTAGAGGACACCACCAAGAGTCAAGTGTCCAGGGAAGCGGCCGTTTCCGTATCCACTGTCCACAATCTGCCAGGGGAGGCAGTAGAGGACACCAACAAGTGTCCAGTTGCCAGGGAAGCAGCCGTTTCCATGTCCACTGTACACACAGAGGTGTTTTTGGCTAATAAAAGTCCTCCTGCACCTGCAACACTGCCTCTAATCCTGACATGCACCCACAACAATGACCACAAACAGCTATGGAAGACAGTTGAGTGCACTACAAAGTGCTCAGTCGAGACAGAGGCAACTGTTGCCATTTACAACTGGGATGATAAAAGTCCTCCAGGTCTGCAATGCATTCACAACAACAATGACCACAAGCAGCCAGAGGAGACAGTTGAGGACACCACAGAGTGCTCAGTTAACACAGAGGCAAGTGCAGTTGCATCCACTGTCAAGAGAGAGGAACTGATGAGTGATAAAAGCCCTGTCCTAGCATTTCCTCCAAGCCTGGCATGCATCCATGAAAAGGACCACAAGCAGCCAGAGCAGAAATGGAAGGGCACTAGTGAAGAGGTGGATCGCTGCCCTCATGCTCACCAGCTGGTCCCAGATGCTAACTTAACTCTTGCAACCCCTCTGCTCTGCATGACAACTAAGACGCCTGTTAGAGTGAGAGCCTCCATATGCAGGTCAGAGGATGAGGAACCCAGGCCCTGGACGCTGGAAGAGGCAAAGGTAGGTGTCCTATTTTACACTACTACTCTACAGGGTTGGGGGTCTGTTCCATTTCAATTCAAAGCATTGAATTAAGTACTTCCTGAATTGACTGGAATTGAAATGGAATTGACCCCAACCCTGCTACTCTATGCTCATAGTATAAAACATCACCCCTTACTAGGGTAAACATTTGTATTACGTTTGGTGTGGACCCAGGAAGAACATCCATGGCTATTATAAAATCGGTTTGGGATACAAATAAACAAGTTACCTCAATTACTGTCCTCCAAATTGTGTGCCCCATGAGGACATCAATGTATGTTGATCACTCAAATGTGTGTTGAATGTGCCACATTGGAACAATATTACATCTAGAGTCAATGTCTTCCTGTTAGGATTATTGGACAGGCATTGACATTGAGAGTGAAGAGAGGAGCGTCAAGGAGGAGGTGAGCCCGAGGGAGGGTTTGAAGCGTGAGGCGGACCTTGCCCAATCCAAGATCTCCAATGGGACGGTTTCATCAGAGAGAGCAGAGACCATCCTGGGAAGAGTGGGCTTTCTGGCCATGAACCTCAAGCAGAAAGTCACGTTTTTAAAGATGGAGGAAAAAGAGAAAAATAAGAAACTGAATAAGATGTTGAACGGTGACGAGAAAGAGAGAAAGGAGATGAAGGCGAGAGAGAAAGAGCAAAGAAAGCCATGAAGGCTGAGAAAAAGAGGGACAAGTTAGAACATAAAAAGAGAGAGAAGGAAAGAAAAGAGAAGGAAAAGGCAGAGAAAAAAGAGGTTAGAGGGGCTGATTAAGATACACAATGCCATGATGAAAGACAGGATTAAGAAAGAGAAGAAGTGGTCTGAGGAGCTGAAAAAGAGAGAGAAAGCTGAGCTCCTGGAGATGGAGCGAAAGATTCAAAAAAAGGAGGAGAAGTAGAGAGAAAAGAGGAGGAAAGAAGAGAGGAAGAGACTGGAGAAGAGGAAAAAGAGGGAGCCAGCTGGAGGTGGAACTGAGAGGGTGATAGAAGAGCAGGGAAGGGATGAAAGCTTGAAGATGAATGAGTAGACTGGGTAAGAAAGAGTGAGAAAAGAGAGATACTGTATTTTTGCATGCAATGAAAAACAAAGAATAAAAAAATACATGTTTACTCTGTTTGTTTTTTGTCAAGGCATACCGTACAAAACATTAGAAACACAAAATGTTTACTTTTCGCAAATTTGGGGAGTGTTGCACAGTTTAAATGTTGAATCCTAAATCGACACTAAGCACTCCTACATATTGAAAGGATTGGATAGGAGTACAAATACATTAGGTGTAATATGGCAAACAAAGCCTATCAGAGGGAAAGGTAGAGCCATTACCAGTGTTTATAGCTATGGGATAGGTAGAGTAAATTCTAAAACAAATCTCACAAGCTCTCATCCATAGTCAAATGAACTACTGTTGTCTGTAGTAATGCAGGTGTTGGTGACCTAAAGAGACTGCAAATAGCACAAAATAAGGCAGCAAGAAAGGTTCTGCAATGTGGTTATGAGATGTTCTCCATAGAATTATATGATGCACTCGAATGGCCGACTGTCAAGGAAATTATAAAAAAAACACAAAAAAAAACATTTTTCATAAAATGTACTGAAAGACCAACCGCTATATGTGATTAACTGGATATGGTCAAAGACGACTCGTAAAGGCAATAGGAATCTGGATCTGTTTCTGTGTCCTTTTCTTTTTACCTTGCTTTTGTTTTTTTGTAATTTTTTTAATGTTTTGTTTTTACATTTCGTAAAATGTAATAATTACAAAAACATTTCATTTAAATTTCAATTTAGTAACATATTGTATCATTCAAATAAATATTATTATTTGTCTAATCATATTTTTTGCCTTTGAAGCTTAATATTTTGTAATATAATGTATGACTGACATGAGGGTAATCAAAAGAGAGAGATAAGGGTAACAATGAAGACTTCTTCCATCACAGTTTCTAAGTGATGAGTGGAAGTGTACAGTGTCCTCCTGAATTATTGGCACCAGAAGGAAATAAGAACAAAAAAGGTTGTGAAAACATGTCATTGTGGTCTATCAGCTTGATCTTACACTCAAAATATCATATTTATTTATTTTATTTCACCTTTATTTAACCAGGTAAGCCAGTTGAGAACAAGTTCTCATTTACAACTGCGACCTGGCCAAGATAAAGCAAAGTTGTGCGATAAAAACAACAACACAGAGTTACTTATGGGGTAAAAAAAAAACATTGTCAAAAAAAATACAACAGAAAATATAAATACAGTGTGTGCAAATGTAGCAAGTTATGGAGGTAAGGCAATAAATGGGCTATAGTGCAAAAATAATTACAATTAGTATTAACACTGGAATGCTAGATGTGCAAGAGATGATGTGCAAATAGAGATACTGGGGTGCAAAAGAGCAAAATAAATAACAATATAGGGATGAGGTAGTTGGGTAGGCTAATTTTAGATGGGCTGTGTACAGGTGCAGTGATCGGTAAGGTGCTCCGACAACTGATGCTTAAAGTTAGTGAGGGAGATAAGAGTCTCCAGCTTCAGAGATTTTTGCAATTCGTTCCAGTCATTGGCAGCTGAGAACTGGAAGGAATGGCGGCCAAAGGAGGTATTGGCTTTGGGGATGACCAGTGAGATATACCTGCTGGAGCGCAGACTACGGGTGGGTGCTGCTATGGTGACCAATGAGCTAAGATAAGGCGGGAATTTGCCTAGCAGTGATTTATAGATGGCCTGAGCCAGTGGGTTTGACGACGAACATGTAGTGAGGACCAGCCAACAATAGCGTACAGGTCACAGTGGTGGGTAGTGTATGGGGCTTTGGAGACAAAATGGATGGCACTGTGATAGACTACATCCAATTTGCTGAGTAGAGTGTTGGAGGCTATTTTGTAAATAACATCACCGAAGTCAAGGATCGGTAGGATAGTCCGTTTTACGAGGGCATGTTTGGCAGCATGAGTGAAGGAGGCTTTGTTGCGGAATAGGAAGCCGATTCTAGATTTAACTTTGGATTGGAGATTCTTAATGTGAGTCTGGAAGGAGAGTTTACAGTCTAACCAGACACCTAGGTATTTGTAGTTGTCCACATACTCTAGGTCAGACCCGTCGAGAGTAGTGATTCTAGTTGGGTGGGCGGGTGCCAGCAGCGTTCGATTGAAGAGCATGCATTTAGTTTTACTAATGTTTAAGAGCAGTTGGAGGCTACTGAAGGAGTGTTGTATGGCATTGAAGCTCGTTTGGAGGTTTGTTAACACAGTGTCCAATGAAGGGCCAGGTATACAAAATGGTGTCGTCTGCGTAGAGGTGGATCTGAGAGTCACCAGCAGCAAGAGCGACATCATTGATATACACGGAGAAAAGAGTCGGCCCAAGAATTGAACCCTGTGGCACCCCCATAGAGACTGCCATAGGTCCAGACAACAGGCCCTCCGATTTGACACATTGAACTCTATCTGAGAAGTAGTTGGTGAACCAGGCGAGGCAGTCATTTGAGAAACCAAGGCTATTTAGTCTGCCAATAAGAATGCGGTGGTTGACAGAGTCGAAAGCCTTGGCCAGGTCGATGAAGACGGCTGCACAGTACTGTCTATTATCAATCGCGGTTATAATATCGTTTAGGACCTTGAGCGTGGCTGAAGTGCACCGATGACCAGCTCGGAAACCGGATTGCATAGCGGAGAAGGTACGGTGGGATTCGAAATGGTCGGTGATCTGTTTGTTAACTTGGCTTTCAAATACTTTCGAAAGGCAGTGCAGGATGGATATAGGTCTGTAACAGTTTGGATCTAGAGTGTCACCCCCTTTGAAGAGGGGGATGACCGCGGCAGCTTTCCAATCTCTGGGGATCTCAGACGTTATGAAAGAGAGGTTGAACAGGCTAGTAATAGGGGTTGCGACAATTTCGGCGGCTAGTTTTAGAAAGAAAGGGTCCAGATTGTCTAGCCCAGCTGATTTGTAGGGGTCCAGATTTTGCAGCTCTTTCAGAAGGGCAAGTTGCAGCGGAGGGTGCAGAGTTGGTGGCCGGGGTAGTGGTAGCCAGGTGGAAAGCATGGCCAGCCGTAGCAAAATGCTTGTTGAAATTCTCGATTATTGTAGATTTATCGGTGGTGATAGTGTTTCCTAGCCTCAGTGCAGTTGGCAGCTGGGAGGAAGTGCTCTTATTCTCCATGGACTTTACAGTGTCCGAAAACTTTTTGGAGTTAGTGCTACAGGATGCAAATTTCTGTTTGAAAAAGTTAGCCTTTGCTTTCCTGACTGCTTGTGTATATTGGTTCCTAACTTCCCTGAAAAGTTGCATATCGCGGGGGCTATTTGATGCTAATGCAGTTCGCCACAGGTTGTTTTTGTGCTGGTCAAGGGCAGTCAAGTCTGAGGAGAACCAGGGGCTATATCTCTTCTTAGTTCTGTATTTTTTGAATGGGGCATGTGTATTTAGGATTGAGAGGAAATTACTTTTAAAGAACAACCAGGCATCCTCTACTGACGGAATGAGATCTATATCCATCCAGGATACCTGGGCCAGGTCAATTAGGAAGGCCTGCTCGCTAAAGTGTTTTAGGAGCGTTTGACAGTGATGAGGGTGGTCGTTTGACCGCGGACCCGTTAGACGCAGGCTATAAGGCAGTGATCGCTGAGATCCTTGTTGAAGACAGCGGAGGTGTATTTAGAGGGTAAGTTAGTCAGGATGATATCTATGAGGGTACCCATGTTTACGGATTTAGGGTTGTACCTGGTAGGTTCATTGATAATTTGTGTGAGATTGAGGGCATCTAGTTTGGATTGTAGGATGGCCGGGGTGTTAAGCATATCCCAATGTAGGTCACCAAGCAGTACGAACTCTGAGGATAAATGGGGGGCAATCAATTCACATATGGTGTCCAGGCCACAGCTGGGGGCTGAGGGGGGTCTGTAGCAAGCGGCAACAGTGAGAGACTTATTTCTGGAAAGGTGGATTTTTTGAAGTAGAAGCTCAAACTGTTTGGGCACAGACCTGGATAGTATGATAGAGATCTGCAGGCTATCTCTACAGTAGATTGCAACTCCACCCCCTTTGGCAGTTCTATCTAGACGGAAAATGTTATAGTTGGGGAAGGAAATTTCAGAATTTTTGGTGGCCTTCCTAAGCCAGGATTCAGACACTGCTAGAACATCAGGGTTGGCGGAGTGTGCTAACGCAGTGAATAACTCAAACTTAGGAAGGAGGCTTCGGATATTAACGTGCAAGAATCCAAGGCTTTTACGATTACAGAAGTCAACAAATGATAACGCCTGGGGAGTAGGAGTGATACTGAGGGCTGCAGGGCCTGGGTTAGCCTCTACATCACCAGAGGAACAGAGGAGGACTAGAATAAGGATACGGCTAAAGGCTTTAAGAACTGGTCTTCTAGTGCGTTTGGGTACATAGAATAAAGGGGGCAGATTTCCGGGCGTTGTAGAAAAGATTCAGGGCATTATGTACAGACAAGGATATGGAAGGATATGAGTAAAGTGGAGGTAAACCTAAGCGTTGGGTAACAATGAAAGAGATAGCATCACTGGAGGCACCAATTGAGTCGGTCTCCGCGTGTATGGGGGGTGGGACAAAGGAGCTATCTAAGGCAGGTTTAGCTGGGCTGGGGGATCTACAGTGAAATAGTACAATTAGAAATAACCGAAACAACAATAAACTAACCATATTGACAAGGGAGAGAGGCGTAAAGCAATCACAGGTGTAATTTGAGAGAGCTAAGACAACAGCTGGTAATGATGACACAGTTTGGGCTGAGGCTAAACATAAACAGGATGTGGTACCGTAAAAAGGAACAGTCCAGCAGGCATCAGCTGTATAGCTGAGTTATCATAAGGGCGCAAGAGGCCACGGCTAGCGTGTTGGGGCTAGCAGATGGAATCTTCGTGGTCGACGTCGTAACGGGAAGCCTGTTGTAACCACATCAGACAATTTCGTCAGCAGACCAGTCGTGTAGGATCGGCGGGGCTCCGTGTCAACACTAGGTGGTCCCGTCCGGTTGACAGAGAGGTAGATAACCGGGAGATGGGCCTAGCTCAGGATGATTAGCCAAACCACAACGTCCATTTTGTTGCAACTAGCTGGTAGCGATGAATCCAGAGTTAAAGGTCCAGTGATTCCGGCAGAAAAACTGATATGTTCTGGGTCGATAACGCGCTGTGCAGACAGTGCAGACTGGCCGAATAATAGTCCAGGCTAGAGCTGGCTGGTAGGGGGTGCAGGCCACGGACAATGGTGAAAAACCGATAACGGTAGCTGATAGCAAGTAGCTAGTTAGCTGGCTACTTCCTTCCAGTAGACCGAGAGGTAGATAGCCGGGATATGGGCCTGGCTCTAGGCTGGCTCGAGGCTAATTGGTGCTTGCATCGGGGGCAGTGGTGATTAGCCAAACAGCAACATCCATTCGGTTGCGGCTAGCTAGTTGCGATCCGGTGATTAATGTCCAGTGATTAAATTATTCCGGCAGAAAAATCCAATGTTCTGGGTGAAATACCGCTAACTGTGGCTAATAGCAAGTAGCTAGTTAGCTGGCTATCTAGTTTCAACTGGAGATTCTTGTAACGATCCCGGCTGTCTGAGTCGGGTCCTGGCTGGTGACTAGTGTTCCTGTTCGTAATCTCCAGTTTCCCGAGGGTTCGGGAACGCTCCGGGGAGCGCTCTTGTTTTCCGCACCTGCATCCCATCAGCAATCTGCACACCTGGTCCTGATCATCACCCTTCTTAGGCTCTGGCCTAACATCCAGTTCCTGCCGGATCGTTAGCTATGAACAGTATGTTTGTCAGCGTATCAGCCTCTTGAGCCATTAGTGTTAGTTTTGTTGTTTTGCACCTTGTGACTTGCTGTGTACTGACCTCCGTTTTTGTTCTGTCTGCAGTCTCTCACCCGGAACCTTCACCCAACCTCTGCCTGATGGTCGGCGGCTGCCGAGCCAGTACCGGACCAACCACTGCACCCTCAACAACCCATCCACGCCACCCGCTCTGTTCCCTGGATTATTCAGCCTCACTCGGAATCGATTAAATAAACACTCACCTTTCTCTCAACGTACCTTGTCCTGGTCTGCTTCTGGGTTCGGGCTTAGTAAACCGTGACAGAACGATCCGGCCAGTAATGAACCCAGCGGACCTGGACTCTGTTCGCCATGCTATTACCCAGCAGGAGAAGATGTTGGGCCATCATAGCACGGTACTACAGGAGATCGCGTTGTCAGTTCGGAACCTTTATACCGGTCTGACGGAGGTCCAGAACCAACGCAAGTGTCCGGTGGAGGATCCACTACCGGTTTCACCCATCTCGCCTGCCGCTTCTGAAGCTGTGTCCATCCGTGAGCCCAAGGTTCCGACGCCGGATAAATATGAGGGGAGCTGGGAAGATGCCGTTCCTTCCTTATGCAGTGTGGATTAGTGTTCGATCTACAGCCCTACTCTTATGCCACAGACAAGGCTAGGATAGCCTTTGTGATTGAGTTGCTGCGTGGTCGAAGCGCTGGAGTGGGCTTCAGCCGTTTGGGAACGACAGGATCCCTGCATGGCTTCATACCAGGGGTTCACGGCCGAGATGAGGAAGCTCTTCGACCATTCCGTCCGAGGGAGGGACGCAGCTAGGCGCCTGTTTTCGCTTCGCCAAGGAACTCGCAGCGTGGCCGACTTCGTGATCGAGTTCAAGACGTTGGCTGTGGAGAGTGGGTGGAACGAGGAGTCTCTGCAAGCGGCCTTTTACCAGGGTCTGTCGGAGCAGCTCAAGGATGAGTTGATCTCCTATCCGGAGCCTAGTGACCTGGACAGCTTGGTAGCCTTGTCTATTCGGGTGGATAATCGAGTCCGAGAGCGAAGGAGGAGAAGCAATGGGGTCCGTCCAATCGATCAGCTTCTCAGTTCCCAGTCGGGTCGGGTGGTGGACCAGAACACGTCGATCATTCTCCACCACAATGGATTAGTGGAGAGTCCTCTCTCCCGATTCTGAACCCATGCAAGTGGGGCGGCACGGGTTAACCAAGGAGGAGCGTCAACATAGACGTAAGACCAACTGCTGCCTCTACTGTGGTAGCTCGGGACATTACATCTCCACGTGTTCCCGGCGGTCGTCAAACTGCCCGGCTCGCTAAAGTTGGGAGGACTTTTAGCGAGCCAGTTTCAACCTCTCAGTACCTCTGTCAGACCCCGTTTCCCGGCTACCCTTGTGAACAGGAATCAGAGCTTAGCGCTTAACGCCTTTATCGATTCAGGTGCCGATGGAAGCTTTCTTGATGCCGAGTTGGTGGAACAGCTGGGGCTTTCCAAGGAGCAATTGCCGGAAGCCATTGAAGCGACCACTCTGAACGGCAGTAGTCTGGCACGTATCACGATGAGGACTGAACCGGTTAAGATGCGGTTGTCGGGGAATCATTCTGAGATGATTTCATTCTTCATTCTGCCGTCTTCCCATGTTCCTCTGGTCCTTGGATACCCCTGGCTGAAGGAACACAATCCCACGTTCGATTGGGTGACGGGCAAGGTAACGAGTTGGAGCCTTGATTGTCATGCTAACTGTCTCAAGACTGCCTGCCCCCCATTCGGTTCCCAGTCAGGTGATTGAGGCTAAACCCCCAGATTTGTCCCTGGTTCCCGAGACATATCACGATTTGGGGGAAGTTTTCAGTAAGCAGAAGGCTCTGTCACTCCCTCCCCCCACCGACCATATGATTGTGCCATCAACCTGGTCCCTGGAGCTGTCTACCCCAAGGGAAGGTTATACAGTATCTCCCGACCTGAACGTGAGGCGTTGGAGACCTACATCAAGGAGTCCCTAGCTGCTGGTCTCGTTCGTCCCTCGTCATCACCCCTGGGGGCAGGATTCTTCTTTGTGGGTAAGAAGGATGGCTCTCTTCGACCGTGTATTGATTATCGGGGGTTGAATGACATCACGGTCAAGAACAAGTATCCCCTGCCCTTGATGAGTTCTGCCTTCGACTCCTTACAGGGTGCTACGGTGTTCACCAAGCTAGACCTACGCAATGCGTATCACCTGGTCCGGATCAGAGAGGGGGACGAGTGGTTGACGGGTTTCAATACACCCGATGGGTCACCGGTATCAGGTGATGCCCGTTTGGACTGACCAATGCTCCAGCGGTATTCCAGAGTATGGTGAACGACGTCCTGAGAGATATGATCGGTCTCTTTGTGTTTGTTTACCTGGATGACATTCTGATCTTCTCGAAGGAACCTTCCGACCACGTCCAGCATGTCCGGCAGGTTCTGCAGCGATTGTTGGAGAATCGCCTGTTCGTGAAGGCCGAGAAGTGCGAGTTTCACGCCCACACGACATCCTTTCTCGGGTACATCATCTCCAGGGAGAGATTAGGATGGACCAGGAGAAGGTTAGAGCGGTTCTGGAATGGGCCCAGCCCGATGCGAGATTGCAGCTCCAGAGATTTTTGGGGTTTGCGAATTTCTACCGCAGATTCATCCGGGATTACAGCCGTGTGGCCGCTCCGTTAACTGCCTTGACTTCCAGTATCAGGACCTTCAAGTGGAATCCGGAGGCGGATCGAGCGTTTCTGGATTTGAAGAGGCGATTCACCAACGCACCCGATTCTCTCTCAACCGGACACGGCCCGTCAGTTCGTGCGTTGAAGTGGACCGCGTCTGATGTGGGAGTTGGCGCCATCCTGTCGCAGCGATGCTCCACGGACAGTAAACTCCATCCCTGCGCCTACTACTCTACGTCGCCTTTCGCCTGCGAGAGGAATTACGATGTGGGTAACCGGGAGCTTCTCGCGGTGAAACTTGCCTTGGAGGAGTGGCGCCACTGGTTGGAGGGGGCGGAGCAACCGTTTATTGTCTGGACTGACCACAAGAATCTTGCTTACGTGCAATCGGCTAAGCGTCTCAACTCCCGTCAGGCCAGGTGGGCGTTTTTTCGGACGATTCAAGTTTGCCCTGACGTTCCGACCTGGATCTAAGAACGGCAAGGCGGACGCCTTGTCCCGGATGTTCTCCAAGACGGAGGAGAGTGGGTCCAAGACCGAGACAATCCTCCCCCGGAACTGCGTCGTGGGAGCAGTTATGTGGAAGATTGAGGAGGAGGTGCTGGCGGCCCTTCGGACTCAGCCCGGTCCCGGTAATGGTCCACCCGGTCGGTTGTTTGTGCCTGAGTCGGTTCGTCCTGCTGTCCTCAAATGGTCCCACGCCAGCAAGATGGCTTGTCACCCTGGCGTGGCTCGGACAATGGCGTTTCTTCGCAGACGTTTTTGGTGGCCTGCCATGGCCGAGGATACTCGGGGGTTTTGTTGCTGCCTGTCCAGTGTGTGCGCAGAATAAGAGTACCAATCGGCCCAGCTCTGGACTACTTCACCCCCTTCCTATTCCCCGGCGACCATGGTCGCATCTGGCCCTGGACTTCGTCACTGGGTTGCCCGCTTCTGAGGGGAACACGGTCGTTCTGACTATCGTGGACAGATTCAGCAAGTTCGCCCACTTTGTGCCTATTGCCAAGCTTCCCTCTGCCTCGGAGACGTCCGAGATCCTGGTTAGGGGAGGTTTTCAGGGTCCACGGTTTGCCCAGTGATATCGATTTCCGACCGTGGCCCTCAGTTTACCTCTGCTGTCTGGAAGTCCTTCTGTTTGGCCATTGGAGCTACAGTCAGTCTCACATCTGGTTTTCACCCCCAATCCAATGGTCAGGCGGAGAGAGCCAACCAGAAGATGGAATCCACGCTACGCTGTCTGGTCTCTTCCAACCCCACCTCCTGGGTCTCTCAGTTGCCTTGGGTTGAGTATGCCCACAATACTCTTCCTACATCTGCCACTGGGATGTCTCCCCTTCCAGTGCCTGTATGGCTACCAACCTCCCCTGTTTCCTTCTCAGGAGAAGGAGCTCTCAGTGCCTTCTGTTCAGGCCCATATTCGTCGTTGCCACCGGACCTGGCATCGGGCCAGAAAGGCACTCCTTAGAGTTTCGGACCGGTATCAGCTCCAGGCGAATCGTCGCCGGATCCCCGCTCCCACCTATACCATCGGAGATAGGGGTTTGGTTGGCCACACGGGATCTTCCGTTACGGACTGAGTCTAGGAAGTTGTTACCGAAGTTCATTGGTCCGTTTGTGGTGGAGAAGGTGATCAATCCAGTGGCAGTTCGACTCAAACTACCGAGGACGCTCAGAGTCCATCCCACCTTTCATGTCTCCTGCCTCAAGCCTGTCTTCCTCAGTCCTCTGTTGCCTCCTCCGCCTCCTCCTCCTCCTCCTCGGATGATCGGAGGTGGTCCTGCCTACACGGTGCGTCGCATCATGGATTCCAGACGGCGGGGCCGGGGTTTCCCAGTATCTCGTGGACTGGGAGGGGTATGGCCCTGAAGAGAGGAGTTGGATTCCCAGCGGCGACAGGTCCTAGATGCGGACCTCATCAGTGACTTCTACCGCCTCCATCCTGGCGCTCCGGGAGTCCGCCCGGTGGCGTTCGTCGGAGGGGGTACTGTAACGATCCCGGCTGTCTGAGTCGGGTCCTGGCTGGTGACTAGTGTTCCTGTTCGTAATCTCCAGTTTCCCGAGGGTTCGGGAACGCTCCGGGGAGCGCTCTTGTTTTCCGCACCTGCATCCCATCAGCAATCTGCACACCTGGTCCTGATCATCACCCTTCTTAGGCTCTGGCCTAACATCCAGTTCCTGCCGGATCGTTAGCTGTGAACAGTATGTTTGTCAGCGTATCAGCCTCTGAGCCATTAGTGTTAGTTTTGTTGTTTTGCACCTTGTGACTTGCTGTGTACTGACCTCCGTTTTTGTTCTGTCTGCAGTCTCTCACCCGGAACCTTCACCCAACCTCTGCCTGATGGTCGGCGGCTGCCGAGCCAGTACCGGACCAACCACTGCACCCTCAACAACCCATCCACGCCACCCGCTCTGTTCCCTGGATTATTCAGCCTCACTCGGAATCGATTAAATAAACACTCACCTTTCTCTCAACGTACCTTGTCCTGGTCTGCTTCTGGGTTCGGGCTTAGTAAACCGTGACAATTCTAGATAAAGTAAGGTAAGTCAATAATAGAATCCGTTCCACATTGAGTGAGGCGGGTTGCAGGAAAGTATATTTAGTAGAAGGATGAAAAGTCTGATAGGGAATTATGTACGAAAAATACAAAAAAAATAACAGGGTATTTACAGGCTATTTACAGACACACAACAAAAACAGGCCTGCACTAATACGCCATCTTGGATTCCCTTTAATTGAGTAAAAATTGTTCAAATAGAAAAATAATCGTCATCAAGAAATCATTATGTTATTCAAAAACATGCGTCCACACTTTGTCTTATTCTAAAATTGATTAAATAGTTTTTTTTCTTCATCAATCTACACACAATACCCCATAATGACAAAGTGAGAACAGGTTTTTAGACTTTTAATAAATGTATTAAAAATAACAAATGGAAATATTACATTTACATAAGTATTCAGACCCTTTACTCAGTACTTTGTTGAAGCACCTTTGGCAGCGATTACAGCCTCGAGTCTTCTTGGGTATGACGCTACAAGCTTGGCACACCTGTATTTGAGGAGTTTCTCCCATTCTTCTCTGCAGATCCTCTCAAGCTCTGTCAGGTTGGATAGTGCGTGTCGCTGCACAGCTATTTTCAGGTCTCTCCAGAGATGTTAGATCGGGTTCAAGTCCGGTTTCTGGCTGGGCCACTCAAGGACATTCAGAGACTTGTCCCGAAGCCACTCCTGCGTTGTCTTGGCTGTGTGCTTAGGGTCGTTGTCCTGTTGGAAGGTGAACCTTAGCCCCAGTCTGAGGTCCTGAACGCTCTGGAGCAGGTTTTCATCAAGGATTTCTCTGTAAATTGCTCTGTTCATCTTTCCATTGATCCTGACTAGTCTCCAAATCAAATCAAATCAAATTGTATTTGTCATGTGCCGAATACAACAGGTGTAGGCCTTACCGTGAAATGCTTACTTACAAGCCCTTAACCAACAATGCAGTTCAAGAAATAGAGTTAAGAAAATATTTACTAAATACACTAAAGTAAAAAATAATAATAATAGTAACACAATAAAATAATAACGAGGCTATATACAAGGGGTACCGGTACAGAGTCAATGTGTGGGGGTACAGGTTAGTTGAGGTAATTTGTACATTTAGGTAGGGGTAAAGTAACTATGCATAGATAATAAACAGCGAGTAGCAGCAGTGTAAAAACAAAGGGGGGAGGTGTCAATGTAAATTGTCCGGGTGGCCATTTGATTAATTGTTCAGCAGTCTTATGGCTTGGGGATAGAAGCTGTTAAGGAGCCTTTTGGACCTAGACTTGGCACTCTGGTACCGCTTGCTGTGCGGTAGCAGAGAGAACAGTCTATGACTTGGGTGACTGGAGTCTTCGACAATTTTTTGGGCCTCCCTCTGACACCGCCTAGTATATAGGTCCTGGATGGCAGGAAGCTTGGCCCCAGTGATGTACTGGGCTGTATGCACTACCCTCTGTAGCGCCTTACGGTCGGATGCCGAGCAGTTGCCATACCAGGCGGTGATGCAACCGGTCAGGATGCTCTCGATGGTGCAGCTGTAGAACTTTTTGAGGATCTTGAGACCAATGTCAAATCTTTTCAGTCTCCTGAGGTGGAAAAGGCGTTGTCGAGCCCTCTTCACGACTGTCTTGGTGTGTTTGGACCATGATAGTTTGTTGGTGATGTGGACACCAAGGAACTTGAAAATCTCGACCCGCTCCAGTACAGCCCCGTCGAAGTGAATGGGGCGTGTTCCCAGTCCCTGTCCCTGAAAATCCTCCACACAGCATGATGCTGCAACCACCATGCTTCACCGTAGGGATGGTGCCAGGTTTCCTCCAAACGTGATCTCATCCCAGGTAAGAGGGGGAGTGGCAGCAGCAGCAGGTTCTCCCCATGTGAGCTGAGTCCAGTGGACCAGTCCTGTATCCCCCCTCCCAGACAGCGACAGTGGTCTGAACCATGGCTAGCTATCCACAATCTGGCTTGACTAAACAAGGTCTACCAAGAGGGAAGGAGGGAGAGGAAGGTAGAGGAACAGAAAGAGGGAGGAGAGGAAGGAGGAAAGGGAGAAAAGGGTTCTCTCCATCACAACTGTAAGAAGGAAAGGAGGGAGAAGGCCGAGCAAGAGGAAGAGGAAGAGGTGGAAGATGACAAGGAGAGTTGATCTGTCCATCACTACCATAAGGAGATCTCTTCTGGGGGCTCTTGTTCTCTCCTCT
Organism: Coregonus clupeaformis; assembly: GCF_020615455.1. Classification (NCBI taxonomy): domain Eukaryota; kingdom Metazoa; phylum Chordata; class Actinopteri; order Salmoniformes; family Salmonidae; genus Coregonus; species Coregonus clupeaformis. Next base: position 28,941 of record NW_025535749.1, on the reverse strand, counting down.
TTCCCACAGAGGAGCACCTTTCGCAGGCAGCCCAGAGCAGACTCTCCCCTGAGAGAAGGCTAGCCCCCGTATGAACACCCTCCCCTCCTTGACTCCAGCTCCACCCCTTCTTCACCTGCCCCCCTTATCATGTTATGAGTCTCACCGACAGGTCCCGCCCCCTGGCCTACCTGTTGCAGGTATAAGTATGGTGTGTCGGACACAGCTGCCCTCCCCCTCCTCCCACCCCTCCCCCTCCTCCCCTCTTTCTCTCACTCCCCCCATCTCTCGCGCTCTCTCCTCCTCCCCCTCTCTTCCCTTTAAAGCAATACTTAGACCAGGCTTTCTGCCTCCTCTACCCCTCTCCACCTCCTCTTCCATTCCTACTCTCTTTCTCTCCACCTCCTCCTCCTCCTCCTTTGTTCCCCCTCTCCCACCCTCCAGTGAGAGAGGCAGGAGGTCACCTCGCCGTCACTCTATCCAGCTGGAGCCGCTGAGAGTGCGAGGAGGAGAGGAGGAGGAATAGCGGAAGAACAGAGGAGACAAGAGGGAAAGGAGGAGAGGAGGAGAGGGAGTGAGACACTATGTTAGCTGTTGTGGTGTGATATGTGTAGTTACTTGTAATAACCACTAGAGCATGCTGGACACTTATTTGGTGCTTGCTGACCTCAATGTGTGCATCAAAAGTCTAAAGCAGTCATCTCCAATCCAAATAATTAGTTGGAATAATTTGTTTGTTAGACATTTCCTATTTATACTGTATGGATAATAAAACCCATCCTTTATTCACTTGTGTTTTAGCTTTTTCCCCACACCCACACTGAAAGCTGTTACTGACACTGAACTTTAGTCTGTCTTGCTTTATGATAGTCACATGCCTCTACCTTTACAAGAAGTCTGTCAGTGTTCTTCATGAGGGCATTAAAGCTAATGTTAATTTGACTGTGTACTTCAAGAACATACATGTATTTTCCAAGACAGACCTGTTACTGGCAGTGACTGAATATCCATTCTAGCGTAATACTTACTTAAACTGCATACTAATTTCGCCTTTGATCTAGTATAATTCACTCTTATTTTCTGACTCACTTGTTTGGCAACAGCTGATAGTCAGATAAATTGACGCGCTGTACCGAAATGAACGAATGACGGGAGTCAATGCAATCGTGCATTAGATGACGCATTCTGAGTACTATTGCCGCGTTCACGTGCTAGTCGGAACTTGGAAACCTGGACATTTCAGACTTGCTTACTGGTTGTAGTTATACACTTGCCGCATTCAACGAATCAACAAGTCGGACATTTCAGAGTTTCCTAGGTCCGACTAGCATGTCAACGCGGCATAGTTTCTAAATTTCACATACTAAAAAATTAAAAGTTTTTATATACTATTTAGTACTCTAATATGGGTATTCGGACACTGCCTCTTTGTCTCTCACACACTGAGCACGAGCACAGTCATTATGGCCACAGCTTCCTCTGACCTGGCAGACCACCTGTGCTGTTCCATCTGCACAGATATCTACACTGAGCCTGTGTCTCTAAGCTATCAGCACACCTTCTGCAAGAGATGCCTCCAAGACAGCCTGAATTCTGGACACCAACTCTGTCAAGAGGGCAGGGCTCTGGTCAGAGACAGAATCTTCCAGATCAACAGACTGATCAGGAACGTGGCCTACCAGCTGAAACTGGAGGAAGATGCAGAAAGAGAGAGCTACAGCCGAGAGAGGAAACAGTAGAGAGATGAATGTCGTGAACATGGAGAGGCTCGGAAGCTGTTCTGTGAGACGGACAGTAAGCTGATCTCTATGATCTGCAGAGATGGGTGAGACAACAGAGGACACACATTCAAACCTATAAGAGAAGCACATGAGGATCTGAAAAAAGAGGTAGCCTCAGATGTATGCTACTTCAAGAAGGACATTAGTGTGCTCGAATACTCAAATGATGAGCAGCAAAGAGAAATGTCTCAAGCAAAAGAGACGTCAGATCATCTCAAAGTCCAGATCAGGTTGCTTGGTTGACAAGGAGATAGTACTTGCCAGGCTGGAGGAACAGCTAAAGGAGAAGAGAGTTAAAACAGCCTCTCTTCAGTCTGAGCTGGACCTCACTGAGCCCAGAGACTTCCTGCTCTAGTGGATGGAGAGGGGCTGCACTGAGATGAGGGAGAGGAGGAAGGAGGAGGAGTGGGTGGAGAGGAATATGATAGAGAGGAATATGATAGAGGGATTAGGATAGAGGGGAATATGATAGAGGGAATATATTAAGAGGAACGTGACAGAGAGGATTTGTTTCATTAGATCACTTTAAGACTTAAAATCTCTTAGGCTGACAGTCCCCGAAATTGGGCGCTAGAATTTCTTTAAAAAATATGTAAATGTTTACATGAATTATTTGATTGATTTCCCACCGTTTTATATTTCAGAAGACATCCATCCAGACCTTCTTAGAACCACGTAAACGTCCTCTGTCGAACAAACTTGTAATTGCCTTCCTCTGGTGGTCGGCTGCATCATTACATCCATTTATATCACTTCACTGCAACGCTACATCAAAGGGGCGTACCAGGAAAAACATTTATCCAGCTTGACTGCTTCACGGCACAGACATGGCAAAGCAATCACTGAATTTGTCTCGAGCAGACAGAGCTAAATACATAACTTTCATAGCTCTACGATAAAGAATGCGACCTAAACACTTCCTTAAACCTAAAATAAGTCAAGAAGTAATTTTGTGTGGAAGTTAAACATTTGTTCAGAACGGCAAAATCGAGACCTTTACATAGCCCTTCTCCCCTTGTCTATAGGAGAGATGCACACTGGTTAAATGGCCCAAATGTTAATTTAGACATTCACAAATTTAACAGATTTTGACTATCACTAATGTCATGAAATGTTTGGCAAAGTGGTAAAGAAGGTTGTACTATACTTTTCTTGTGTACTAGATCAAAAGGTTTGAAAAGTATTTTTTTCTCAGACATAAATGAACAATTCCAGGTGAAAGATAAAGGTCATAGCTTCCTTGGGGGAGGGACACCACTACATTAATAACATATTGCCCTCTTGCTAGATTGATGACTATAGCCCTAGTGAAACAGTGCAAAATGGTTGTCAGCTCAACTGGTTAAATACAAGACAGGCCCTCCTGTAGCTCAGTTGGTAGAGCATGGCGCTTGCAACGCCAGGGTTGTGGGTTCGTTTCCCACGGGGGCCCACTAACTCTAAGTCGCTTTGGATAAGAGCGTCTGCTAAATGACTAAAATGTAATGTAAATGTAAGACCTGTTCATTGTGAAATATATGTGTTCAAGTCTAATAATTTTGCTCTATACATTTTCTGCTCTGTATGTAATTTTATCTATTGAAGCTGTTTGGATTGTTCATTGATATAACACTGGGCACCATTGAAAAAGAGACACTGGTCTCAATTGGGATTCCCTGTATAAATAAAGAGGAATATGATAGAGGGAATATGATAGCGAGTATTATGATGGAGTGGAGTATGATGGAGAGGAATATAATAGAGGGAATATAATAGAGGGTATGTGATAGAGGGAATATGATAGAGGAATATGATGGAGGGGAATATTATAGAGAATGAATGGAGGAATATGTGACGCTCTTGAGCAACAATGGTTCTCTGTTTGGTTATATCAACTGGAAAGACATGGATAAGAAAATGTTCAAACATATTTTTAAACAATGGGAGCTGTTGGCAGGTCTACAAATAATGTTCTATAGTCAGCTGATATTGATTTCCTTATTTAATAATTTATTAAACTAAAATGGTAAACATCAATGACACCTACTCTTCAATTACATTTTTTAGTCCTATATAATTACACATCCAGCAAATGTTATTCCTCTATGAGCATGGGTACGTAAAGATACCGTAAGGATCAATCGACTGCAACATCTCTGGTTGATTTAATCGATCAATGGCTCAGGTCACTTGACCAAGATAAACTTGTGGATGAGCTGCTTCTTGATTTTAGTGCTGCATTTGACCTTGTTGATCAAATCAAATCAAATCAAATCAAATCAAATTTTATTGGTCACATGCGCCGAATACAACAGGTGCAGACATTACAGTGAAATGCTTACTTACAGCCCTTAACCAACAGTGCATTTATTTTAAACAAAAAAGTAAGAATAAAACAACAACAAAAAAGTGTTGAGAAAAAAAGAGCAGAAGTAAAATAAAGTGACAGTAGGGAGGCTATATATACAATAAAATAAAGTGACAGTAGGGAGGCTATATATACAGGGGGGTACCGTTGCATAGTCAATGTGCGGGGGCACCGGCTAGTTGAGGTAGTATGTACATGTGGGTAGAGTTAAAGTGACTATGCATAAATACTTAACAGAGTAGCAGCAGCGTAAAAAGGATGGGGTGGGGGGGCAGTGCAAATAGTCCGGGTAGCCATGTTTAGCTGTTCAGGAGTCTTATGGCTTGGGGGTAGAAGCTGTTGAGAAGTCTTTTGGACCTAGACTTGGCACTCCGGTACCGCTTGCCGTGCGGTAGCAGAGAGAACAGTCTATGACTAGGGTGACTGGAGTCTTTGACAATTTTGAGGGCCTTCCTCTGACACCGCCTGGTATAGAGGTCCTGGATGGCAGGGAGCTTTGCCCCAGTGATGTACTGGGCCGTACGCACTACCCTCTGTAGTGCCTTGCGGTCAGAGGCCAAGCAGTTGCCATACCAGGCGGTGATGCAACCAGTCAGGATGCTCTCGATGGTGCAGCTGTAGAATTTTTTTGAGGATCTGAGGACCCATGCCAAATCTTTTTAGTCTCCTGAGGGGGAATAGGCTTTGTCGTGCCCTCTTCACGACTGTCTTGGTGTGTTTGGACCATGATAGTTCGTTGGTGATGTGGACACCAAGGAACTTGAAGCTCTCAACCTGTTCCACTGCAGCCCCGTCGATGAGAATGGGGCGTGCTCAGTCCTCTTTTTTTTCCTGTAGTCCACAATCATCTCCTTTGTCTTGGTCACGTTGAGGGAGAGGTTGTTGTCCTGGCACCACACGGCCAGATCTCTGACCTCCTCCCTATAGGCTGTCTCATCGTTGTCGGTGATCAGGCCTACCACTGTTGTGTCGTCGGCAAACTTAATGATGGTGTTGGAGTCGTGCCTGGCCATGCAGTCATGGGTGAACAGAGAGTACAGGAGGGGGACTGAGCACGCACCCCTGAGGGGCCCCCGTGTTGAGGATCAGTGTGGCAGATGTTTTGTTACCTACCCTTACCACCTGGGGGCGGCCCCGTCAGGAAGTCCAGGATCCAGTTGCAGAGGGAGGTGTTTAGTCCCAGGATCCTTAGCTTAGTGATGAGCTTAGAGGGCACTATGGTGTTGAATGCTGAGCTGTAGTCAATGAATAGCATTCTCACGTAGGTGTTCCTCTTGTCCAGGTGGGAAAGGGCAGTGTGGAGTGCGATAGAGATTGCATCATCTGTGGATCTGTTGGGGCGGTATGCAAATTGGAGTGGGTCTAGGGTTTCTGGGATTATGCTGTTGATGTGAGCCATGACCAGTCTTTCAAAGCACTTCATGGCTACAGACGTCAGTGCTACGGGTCGGTAGTCATTTAGGCAGGTTATCTTAGAGTTCTTGGGCACGGGGACTATGGTGGTCTGCTTGAAACATGTTGGTATTACAGACTCAGTCAGGGACATGTTGAAAATGTCAGTGAAGACAATTGCCAGTTGGTCAGCACATGCTCGGAGTACACGTCCTGGTAATCCGTCTGTCCCTGCGGCCTTGTGAATGTTGACCTGCTTAAAAGTCTTACTCACATCGGCTACGGAGAGCGTGATCACATAGTCGTCCGGAACAGCTGGTGCTCTCATGCATGCTTCAGTGTTGCTTGCCTCGGGCGAGCATAGAAGTGGTTTAGCTCGTCTGGTAGGCTTGTGTCACTGGGCAGCTCGCGGCTGTGCTTCCCTTTGTAGTCTGTAATAGTTTTCAAGCCCTGCCACATCCGACGAGCGTCATAGCCAGTGTAGTATGATTCAATCTTAGACTTGTATTGACTCTTTGCCTGTTTGATGGTTCGTCGGAGGTCATAGCGGGATTTCTTATAAGCGTCCGGGTTAGAGTCCCGTTCCTTGAAAGCGGCAGCTCTACCCTTTAGCTCAGTGCGGATGTTTCCTGTAATCCATGGCTTCTGGTTGGGGTATGTACGTACGGTCACTGTGGGGACGACATCATCGATGCACATATTGATGAAGCCAGTGACTGATGTGGTGTACTCCTCAATGCTGTCTGAAGAATCCCGGAACATGTTCCAGTCTGTGCTAGCAAAACAGTCCTGTAGCTTAGCATCTGCGTCATCTGACCACTTTTTTATTAGCCGAATCACTGGTGCTTCCTGCTTCAGTTTTTGCTTATAAGCAGGAATCAGGAGGATAGAGTTATGGTCAGATTTGCCAAATGGAGGGCGAGGGAGAGCTTTGTATGCGTCTCTGTGTGTGGAGTAAAGGTGGTCTAGAGTTTTTTCCCCTCTGGTTGCACATTTAACATGCTGGTAGAAATGAGGTAGAACGATTTAAGTTTCCCTGCATTAAAGTCCCCGGGCTACTAGGAGCGCTGCATCTGGATGAGCGTTTTCCTGTTGATTAATGGCCTTGTACAACTCATTCAGTGCAATCTTAATGCCAGCATTGGTTTGTGGTGGTAAATAGACAGCTATGAAAAATATAGATGAAAACTCTCTTGGTAAATAGTGTGGTCTACAGCTTATCATAAGATACTCTACCTCAGGCGAGCAAAACCTTGAGACTTCCTTAGTATTTGATTTTGTGCACCAGCTGTTGTTTACAAATATACACAGACCGCCGCCCCTCGTCTTACCGGAGTCTGCCGTTCTGTCCTGCCGATGTAGCGTATAGCCTGCTAGCTGAATGTTGTCATTGTTGTCGTTCAGCCACGACTCCGTAAAACATAAGATATTACAGTTTTTAATGTCCCGTTGGTAGGATAACCGTAATCTTAAATCGTCCATTTTATTCTCAAAAGCTTGAACGTTGGCTAATAGGATTGATGGGAGAGGCAGTTTACTCGTTCGCCGTCGGATCCTTACAAGGCACCCGGATCTGCGTCCACGATATCTCCGTCTCTTCCTCACGCGAATGACGGGGATCTGGGCCTTGTCGGGAGTCTGTAGAATATCCTTCGCGAACGCCTCGTTGAAGAAAAAGTATTCGTCCAATACCAGGTGAGTAATCGCTGTCCTGATATCCAGAAGCTCTCTTTGGTTATAAGAGACGATGGCAGAAACATTATGTACAAAATAAATTACAAATAACGCGGAAAAACACACATAATAGTACAATTGGTTAGAGGGCTGTAAAACGGCAGCCATCTTCTTCCGGCGCTGTTTATTCTTCAACGCTGATCATATGGCTAATAGCTGAGGCCATTGAAGAGAGATGTTTTCTTGAACCCTCATTTCTTTTTTGGAACTTTGTTACTGAGGTGACATAGACTATGGAAGACTTGTTTTACTGTAGTAAGGTAGCCTATGTATTTCATTGATGATGATGAAAAATATTGACATTAGTGGTAGGCTGAGATCGAACAAACAACCTAAGTAAGCCTGGCTGCTAGTTATGATATCTAAAACATATTGACTTTTAATTAGGCAAAACACATGTCGTTTGAATGGTCAACCATTTGATATGAGTTACAGCATTTTATTTTAATAAAAAATTAGGTTATATGGATTCATTGTATATATTAGGTATGACTGTGCTGCATAGGTACAAAAAATCTAAAATAAATAAACGAAATTGTGCCAGCATTTGATTACACATGAAAGCTGCATAGGTACAACCATGGCAATGGGGACTCCATTGTGACATCACAAGATTCCGATTCTGGAAGGTTACCTGTTGCACAGACAAACTGAACAGTGCAAAGAGACTGATTCAACTAACCACTGACAGATTATTAATGTCCTATTTCATTAGTGAGAGAACACACTGCTTACTTCAGAGGTAGGTTGTAATATAACTTATTGTGAATGTGTTTCAGTAGTATAACTTATGTCGTATCTGATGAATGGTGGCCATTACTGCTGTCAACAAAGAGTCCGTTATGCTGCATCGTGTGAGAGGCTTTTATTAAAATCACGAGGTTTACAGCATAAATACAGACCCGCGGTGTCCGGAGAACGGCTCCTCCAATTGCTATGGCCGTTCTGACGTCTCATCGTTTAACCCCTATTTATAAACAATGCAAGAAGAGGGGTGGCTCCCTCTTCTGGCCAATCACCAGTTTACAACACACTTCCTGTCTATTATATGTGAACATTGCCTTTTGATACTAACATAACCAACATTCCATTTCTTCATGAAAAACATTTAACAAAGGCATAATCTTCAGATACGATATTCCCCCCTTCGAGACGAAATAAACGTCTCGAAAACAAACAGAATAGGATTATGACTATTAACCATTTATCTTATTGAGTATCTTTAACATTAAACCAAAAACATTCTCCTCTAGAGTGTAAATACCTTTCTATGAAATACCTGTTTATGAAGTGTGAATACATTACTATGACATATGAAGAAATCTCTATGGAGTGTGAATACATTACTATGAAATATGAAGAAATCTCTATGGAGTGTGAATACATTACTATGAAATATGAAGAAATCTCTATGGAGTGTAAGAGCGAAAAACTGTCCGGCAGCCATCTTTTCAGATATCCATCCATCAATCAAGACAGTAAAATTCTCTCACGGTCCCTCTGCCCCAGGCAACCACCGTCGGTACTCCAGATAACCTCATTAACCATGTAAATGCATTTGAATCTATGATGCAATTAAATACACATGTAAGCCCCTGCAAACAAAATCCTATCCATAAACATCCATTGTACGGCTGGTCAACCCATAGGACCGTACAATGAAACTCTCCCTTCCTAGCCTCTCTGTCCCTAAACATTCACGAAATAAACAAAAACATCTAGGATCCTCCCATGTATTCAATAACATCAAACATCATTCTACAAAAATTAATCCCTAAGGCTATGACACAAATTATGTATTACACATGTCTATATTTCATTGCAGACACTGGAATGTAGTCCCCTCTTCCAATGGACTTGTTGATGATGGAATCAGCCACACCCTCCTTGTTTCATCTCCTCCAGTCATATTGTCCCTTCATATTGTCTTTGTTTGAGTATTTCAATCTCCACATGTTCCCCCAAATGCCTCTGGAATGAAAAGAAAAGAAACGACCAAACAGTATCTTTTGCAAAACAACCACTTTCAAATTAAACCTCAATTTCACCTAAGAATTTAAAAAATGATATATAAATGATGTATGAATCACATAAACCTATTCCCCCCTTTGATTCATAAATCATACCAACATCACCCCAATATTGAATTTTTTTTTTGAAAAATGATCAAATTATCAAAAATGATATTTATCCATCAGTTCCACTGGTCCATCTTTATCCAGATCAGGAACAGTCAACACCGGCATCTGAGTGTTGTCTCCAGGAATCACTCTCCAACCTATCTCAATATCAAAGCTTTCTCAAAGGTCAGTAACAAATTACAAACCTCACACAGTGTTATCAAAGCTGAAACTAAAATCTGACCCATCACTGCCCCTACTGGCCTAACTGATCTTGCAACCAAATCCTCTCAGATCTCCCAAATAACATCACAATCTGATATTCCCATAAACATACCCCTTATATCCTATGTTCTATAAAACAACTTTTAGCCCTCAATGTTTCACCTGAATACTTCAGGGTTCCGTTGTTACCTTATTTCCTTTCCATCTAACAAATGCACCCAAATTAATTCACTTAACCCAATTCCACCTACCCCTAGGCTTAAACCACTGTTCTGACAACAACATTATTTTATCTGTCAATGACTGTTGCTGATACCACAGTTATGACAAAGCATAAGACTGACCCATACCTGATAGAGGCCGCGTGACCGTCTAACATGTTTGGTGCTGGAATCCTCAACAGACATGGACACTCAAGATTCCTCACTGATCTCACAGAATGAGTTAATCTATCTCTAATTTTCACAACAGAAGAACGAGCGGTACTGATCAGATACCTCTCCCTGTCTGTCATCAAAATCAAAGATCTCATCCTGTCCTTTCATGATGAATCTATATTCTCTCTACTACTCTCTGTTCTCCTATTTTAACCCTATTCGTACTATCATTGACAGCACTCTCCATCCGTAACATAAACCCCTGAGTCCTTCTTGCTAACCCCCTTTAATTTCAGAACAGTTGTTGTCGATGCCATACTCCCTATGTCATGAGCCCTCTCACTCCACCGGGTTACCACCTTAATTGGTTTCCACTATCTTCCACTCTGCTCACCTCCCTCTCTCTACTCAGCCTAACTAGCTCCACCTGTCCCTGCTCTGCTCGGCTCTAATTACTCTGCCAGCTGCGCTGCATTACCCACTAACCTCTCCCAGTATTTAAGGCCCTGTCTTTCAGCTCTCCGGTGTCAGATCGTCTGCAAAGCTCACACCCGGAACCTGTTTGCTCGCCGCTTCTGGCTCTCCCTGGTTTGTGACCCCCGGACCTGCCTGTTTATTGGATACTCTTCTGCCTTAGGAGATCCAGACCTGCTTCTGCCATTTCGACTCCTGACTACTCTTCAATCCCGGTAACTCTGACCAGCCTTCTGCCTTGCTACTACGTATTTTGGATTCCCTTGAACTGTACTGCTGCCTGGTTTCATTCCGCCCTGTTGTGTCTGTGTCTCCCCCCAGGACTTCTGGACCACCCACCACCGGCTTCATAGGACGCATCGCTGCCACTGGGGGCACAGACCCAGCGCATTGGACGGGATCCCTGTTACCCCTGGAGCCTTCATTCACTCCCTACTTCCCTTTTCCCTTAAGTTTAATAAACTTTCTGGTGTGACGCAATTGTGGTCCTCTGGTCGTCTGTCTGAATCGTGACAGTGCGATCTGACCATTATGGACTCAGCGCACACTTTCCCGACATGGAAACCGATGAGCATGAGCAGCAGTTCCAGCAGCAGCAACAACAACTCGCCATGCTCATTCAACTCCTCACCAACCTTACCCCAGCCAGTCTGCCCACCAGCCCAGCCCCCGAGTTACCTGCCCCGGTCATTGCAGCCGCTGCTCGGAACCCAAGATTGGAAACCCCGAGCGGTTCAACGGCGATTCAACCCAGGTCCGGCCATTCCTGACTAGCTGCCGACTTCAGTTCTCCTTGCAGCCAAGGACCTTCGCCACGGAGGGGCTAAAGTTGGGTATGCCATCACTCACCTGACGGGCCGAGCTCGACTCTGGGGAACAGCAGAGTTCGAACGTCAAACCCCCGCATGTGCAACCTTCGACCTGTTTGCTGAGGAGATGCTGAAGGTGTTTGACCTGGATTCACCCACCGCAGAGGCGTCTCGTGAACTGTTCAGTATTCGACAAGGCAGACGTACAGTCGCAGACCATTCCATCGACTTCCGAACCCTGGCTAGACGAAGTTCTTGGAACACACCACCGTTGGTGGACGCGTTCTTCCATAGTTTGGCTGACTATATCAAGGGACGAGTTGGTCTCCCATGAACTGCCTTCCACTCTTGATGAAGCCATCGCACTGACTGTCAGGATCGACAGAAGGATACAGACCCGTCGTCGTGAGAGGGGGCGCCAAGGTCCACCTACTACCGGCATTCGGAGAGATCCGACTGGGCTCCTGTCATCTACTGCCACTCACCCAGGTCAGCTTGATCAGTCTGAGCCTATGGAGATTGGGCGAGCCTCCCTCACTCCTGCAGAGCGCCAGCGCCGCTTCACCTCAAACCTCTGCCTCTATTGTGGAGGTGATGGACATCGTGTGGTAACCTGCCCTTTAAAGGGCCGAAGCTCACCGGGCGTAGGGGAGTCCGGTCGAGTTCAATGACCATCCAGTCCTCCGACCGCAAACCCCCTGCTGCAAGTTCACCTCCGCCTCTCTGACTCAACTCACACCCTGGCTGCTCTGGTGGATTCTGGCGCCGAAGCCAACATAATGGACGCTCAAGCTGGCACGCCAACTGGGACTGGAGAACCTCCGTTTGACACCTCCTATTCCTGCCCGGGCACTGGACGGACACTTACTCGGATCGGTCACTCATGTCACGGCCCCGGTCTCGATGGGTCTGTCCGAAACCATCAAGAAACTATCCAGTTTCACCTGCTCCCCTCTCCAGGCCAACCCCTCACCCTTGGTTACCCATGGCTCCGCCGGCACAACCCTCAGCTCGACTGGGTGACCGGGGGTGATCAGGAGTGGGGAGAGGACTGCCACCGAACCTGCCTGCTTGCTGCCGCACTACCCCCTCGGCCAGTACCTACTAACTCCGCTCCGGACCTCTCCAATGTCCCAGAATGCTACCATGGTCTCAGAGAGGTGTTTAACAAAGCAAGAGCCACATCTCTGCCCCCTCACCGACCGTACGACTGTGCCATCGACCTCCTCCCTGGAACAGCTCCTCCAAGGGGTCGTCTTTATTCGTTGTCTGCTCCTGAAAGAAAGTCCATGGAGGACTACATCAATGGCTCTCTGTCCGCAGGATTAATCCGTTCATCTTCATCTCCCTGCTGGCTTCTTCTTTGTGGGGAAGAAGGACGGATCTCTTCGCCCCCTGCATCGACTACAGGGGACTCAACGACATCACAGTGAAAAACCCGTTACCCTCTGCCTCTGCTCACCTCTGCTTTTGAGTTGCTCCAGGGAGCCACTGTTTTTACCAAGTTGGATCTCAGAAACGCTTACCACCTAGTGCGGATCCGGGAGGGAGATGAATGGAAAACCGCATTCAATACACCAACAGGCCACTACGAGTATCTGGTTATGCCTTTTGGCCTCACCAATGCCCCTGCTGTGTTCCAGGCTCTAGTGAATGATGTACTGCGGGACATGTTAAACAAGTTTGTCTTCGTTTACCTGGATGACATCTTAATTTACTCCAGAAACCTGTCTGAACACACCCGCCATGTCCAGCAAGTCCTTCATCGTCTTCTGGAGAATTCCCTCTACGCCAAGGCAGAGAAATGTGAGTTTCACGTCAAGACAGTGGCCTTCCTGGGGTTCATAGTGGCAGAAGGAAGTATCCAAATGGATCCTGCCAAAGTATCAGCAGTCACTTCGTGGCCAGTTCCGGAGAACAGAAAGAAGCTGCAACAGTTTCTGGGGTTTGCTAACTTATAGGAAGTTTATCCGGGAACTACAGTACCGTTGCTGCTCCTCTCACTGCTCTAACCAGCACCAAGCAACCCTTCACCTGGACCCCAGCAGCCGACAAAGCCTTCAGTACCCTCAAGGTGAGGTTCACCTCCGCTCCCATCCTCCAGATGCCTGATGTGGACCGGCAATTCATTGTGGAGGTGGACGCCTCGGATGTGGGAGTTGGTGCTGTGATTTCTCAGTGGGCTGCGGAGGATAGGGAAGCTCCATCCCTGTGCCTTTTTCTCACGTCGGTTGTCCCCCTCTGAGTGCAATTACGACATAGGGAACCGTGAGCTGCTGGCTGTGAAGCTTGCCTTGGAGGAGTGGCGTCACTGGCTGGAGGGGTCCACCATTCCATTTCTCGTTTGGACCGATCATAAGAACTTGGAGTACATCCGCACGGCCAAACGGTTGAACTCCAGGCAGTCCCGCTGGGCCCTGTTCTTCACCAGGTTTAATTTCACTCTGTCATACCGGCCTGGATCACGCAACACCAAGCCAGACGCCCTCTCCCGTCAATTCCCAGAAGGATGACACCCCCTCCAAGGACCCTGTGTCGATTCTGCCAAGTCCCTGCATCGTTGCAGCTCTGACCTGGGCTGTTGAGGAACAGGTGCTGGAGGCTCTCCGTAACCAGCCAGGTCCCAGCACTTGCCCAGCTGACCGCCTTTTGTCCCCGAAGACCTGAGGTCCCAGGTCATTCAGTGGGGACATGACTCCGCCTAGCTTGTCACCCTGGCTCCACCCGCACTTACAACCTGCTCGCCCAGAGGTTCTGGTGGCCCTCTCTGAGGAAGGATGTACGGGAATTCGTCCAAGCCTGCCCCATCTGCAACCAACACAAGTCGTCCTGCCAGCCCCCAGCCGGATTGCTGCAGCCCCTGCCTGTGCCCAGACGTCCCTGGTCTCACATCGCCCTTGACTTTGTCACGGGGCTGCCCCCCTTCAAGTGGCATGACCGTCATTCTCACCATCGTTGACCGTTTCAGCAAGATGGCACACTTCATTCCCTCCCCCAAGCTCCCAACCGCCAAGGAGACCGCCCAGGTGGTCCTGGAACACGTCTTCCGGATCCACGGACTGCCAAGGGATGTTGTTTCTGACCGTGGTCCACAATTCCTCCTCCGCTTTTTGGAAGGAGTTCTGTCACCTGCTGGGAGCCACAGTCAGTCTGACTTCCGGATTCCATCCCCAATCCAATGGGCAGTCAGAGCGGGCTAATCAGGAGCTCGAGAAGGCACTGCGATGCATGACTTCACGCAACCCCCACTCCTGGTCGCAGCAATTGACATGGGTGGAGTACGCACACAATTCTCTGACCTGCTCTGCCATCGGTACTGTAACGATCCCGGCGGTCTGAGTCGGGTCCTGTCTGGTGACGAGTGTTTCTGGTCGTAGCTCCTGTTTCCCGAGGGTTCGGGAACGCTCCGGGGAGCGCGCTTGTTCCGCACCTGCTTCCCATCAGCAATCGGCACACCTGGGCCTAATCATCACCCTTCTTAGGGTCTGGCCCAACATCCAGTTCCTGCCGGATCGTTAGCCATGAACAGTATGTTTTGCCGGCGTATCAGCCTCAGTACTAGAGTTAGTTTTTGTTGTTTTGTTGCACCCTGTTGACCTGCCTGGTACTTACCTCCGTTTTTGTTCTCCCCACAGTCACTCGTCCGGAACCTCTACCCAACCTCTGCCTGATGGTCGGCGGCTGCCGAGCCATCATCGGATCAACCACTGGACCCTCTACAACTCCTCCACGCCGCCGCTCTGTTCCCTGGATTATTTCCCTTCACCCTTGGTTCAGTAAATAAACACTCACCTTTTGACACCACTTACCTTGTCCTGGTCTGCTTCTGGGTTCTGGCTTAGTAAACCGTGACAGAACGATCCGGCCAGTAATGAACCCAGCGGACCTGGACTCTGTTCGCCATGCTATTACCCAGCAGGAGAAGATGTTGGGTCATCATAGCACGGTACTACAGGAGATCGCGTTGTCAGTTCGGAACCTTTCTACCGGTCTGACGGAGGTCCAGAACCAACGCAAGTGGCCGGTGGAGGATCCACTACCGGTTTCATCCATCTCGCCTGCCGCTTCTGAAGCTGTGGCCATCCGTGGAGCCCAAGGTTCCGACGCGGATAAATATGAGGGGGAGCTGGGAAGATGCCGTTCCTTCCTTATGCAGTGTGGACTAGTGTTCGATCTACAGCCCTACTCTTATGC
This sequence comes from Coregonus clupeaformis, assembly GCF_020615455.1. Taxonomy (NCBI): domain Eukaryota; kingdom Metazoa; phylum Chordata; class Actinopteri; order Salmoniformes; family Salmonidae; genus Coregonus; species Coregonus clupeaformis. Next base: position 13,509 of record NW_025535749.1, on the reverse strand, counting down.
CACAGACAAGGCTAGGATAGCCTTTGTGATTGAGTTGCTGCGTGGTCGTGCGCTGGAGTGGGCTTCAGCCGTTTGGGAACGACAGGATCCCTGCATGGCTTCATACCAGGGGTTCACGACCGAGATGAGGAAGCTCTTCGACCATTCCGTCCGAGGGAGGGACGCAGCTAGGCGCCTGTTTTCGCTTCGCCAAGGAACTCGTAGCGTGGCCGACTTCGTGATTGAGTTCAAGACGTTGGCTGTGGAGAGTGGGGTGGAACGAGGAGTCTCTGCAAGCGGCCTTTACCAGGGTCTGTCGGAGCAGCTCAAGGATGAGTTGATCTCCTATCCGAGCCTAGTGACCTGGACAGCTTGGTAGCCTTGTCCATTCGGGTGGATAATCGAGTCCGAGAGCGAAGGAGGGAGAAGCAATGGGGTCCGTCCAATCGATCAGTTTCTCAGTTCCCAGTCGGGTCGGGTGGTGGACCAGAACACATCGATCATTCTCCACCACAGTGGATTAGTGGAGAGGTCCTCTCTCCCGATTCGGAACCCATGCAAGTGGGGCGGCACGGGTTAACCAAGGAGGAGCGTCAACATGGACGTAAGACCAACTGCTGCCTCTACTGTGGTAGCTCGGGACATTACATCTCCACTTGTTCCCGGCGGTCGTCAAACTGCCCGGCTCGCTAAAGTTGGGAGGACTTTTAGCGAGCCAGTTTCAACCTCTCAGTACCTCTGTCAGACCCCGCTTCCCGGCTACCCTTGTGAACAGGAATCAGAGCTTAGCGCTTAACGCTTTTATCGATTCAGGTGCCGATGGAAGCTTTCTTGATGCCGAGTTGGTGGAACAGCTGGGGCTTTCCAAGGAGCAATTGCCGGAAGCCATTGAAGCGACCACTCTGAACGGCAGTAGTCTGGCACGTATCACGATGAGGACTGAACCGGTTAAGATGCGGTTGTCAGGGGAATCATTCTGAGATGATTTCATTTTTTCATTCTGCCGTCTTCCCATGTTCCTCTGGTCCTTGGATACCCCTGGCTGAAGGAACACAATCCCACGTTCGATTGGGTGACGGGCAAGGTAACGAGTTGGAGCCTGGATTGTCATGCTAACTGTCTCAAGACTGCCTGCCCCCATTCGGTTCCCAGTCAGGTGATTGAGGCTAAACCTCCAGATTTGTCCCTGGTTCCCCGAGACATATCACGATTTGGGGAGGTTTTCAGTAAGCAGAAGGCTCTGTCACTCCCTCCCCAACCGACCATATGATTGTGCCATCAACCTGGTCCCTGGAGCTGTCTACCCCAAGGGAAGGTTATACAGTATCTCCCGACCTGAACGTGAGGCGTTGGAGACCTACATCAAGGAGTCCCTAGCTGCTGGTCTCGTTCGTCCCTCGTCATCACCCCCTGGGGGGCAGGATTCTTCTTTGTGGGTAAGAAGGATGGCTCTCTTCGACCATGTATTGACTATCGGGGGGTTGAATGACATCACGGTCAAGAACAAGTATCCCTGCCCTTGATGAGTTCTGCCTTCGACTCCTTACAGGGTGCTACGGTGTTCACCAAGTTAGACCTACGCAATGCGTATCACCTGGTCCGGATCAGAGAGGGGGACGAGTGGTTGACGGGTTTCAATACACCGATGGGGCACTTCGAGTATCAGGTGATGCCGTTTGGACTGACCAATGCTCCAGCGGTATTCCAGAGTATGGTGAACGACGTCCTGAGAGATATGATCGGTCTCTTCGTGTTTGTTTACCTGGATGACATTCTGATCTTCTCGAAGGAACCTACCGACCACGTCCAGCATGTCCGGCAGGTTCTGCAGCGATTGTTGGAGAATCGCCTGTTCGTGAAGGCCGAGAAGTGCGAGTTTCACGCCCACACAACATCCTTTCTCGGGTACATCATCTCCAGGGGAGAGATTAGGATGGACCAGGAGAAGGTTAGAGCGGTTCTGGAATGGGCCCAGCCCGGTACGAGATTGCAGCTCCAGAGATTTTTGGGGTTTGCGAATTTCTACCGCAGATTCATCCGGGATTACAGCCGTGTGGCCGCTCCATTAACTGCCTTGACTTCCAGCATCAGGACCTTCAAGTGGGAACCGAGGCGGATCGAGCGCTTTCTGGATTTGAAGAGGCGATTCACCAACGCACCGATTCTCTCTCAACCGGACACGGCCCGCCAGTTCGTTGTTGAAGTGGACGCGTCCTGATGTGGGAGTTGGCGCCATCCTGTCGCAGCGATGCTCCACGGACAGTAAACTCCATCCCTGCGCCTACTACTCCCGTCGCCTTTCACCTGCGGAGAGGAATTACGATGTGGGTAACCGGGAGCTTCTCGCGTGAAACTTGCCTTGGAGGAGTGGCGCCACTGGTTGGAGGGGGCGGAGCAACCGTTTATTGTCTGGACTGACCACAAGAATCTTGCTTACGTGCAATCGGCGAAACGTCTCAACTCCCCGCCAGGCCAGGTGGGCGTTGTTTTTCGGACGATTCAAGTTTGTCCTGACGTTCCGACCTGGGTCTAAGAACGGCAAGGCGGACGCCTTGTCCCGGATGTTCTCCAAGACGGAGGAGAGTGGGTCCAAGACCGAGACTATTCTCCCCCGGAACTGCGTTTGGGAGCAGTCATGTGGAAGATTGAGGAGGAGGTGCTGGCGGCCCTTCGACTCAGCCCGGTCCCGTAACGGTCCACCCGGTCGGTTGTTTGTGCCTGAGTCGGTTCGTCCCTGCTGTTCTCAAGTGGTCCCACGCCAGTAAGATGGCTTGTCACCCTGGCGTGGCTCGGACTATGGCGTTTCTTCGAGACGCTTTTTGGTGGCTTGCCATGGCCGAGGATACTCGGGGTTTTGTTGCTGCCTGTCCAGTGTGTGCGCAGAATAAGAGTACCAATCGGCCCAGCTCTGGACTACTTCACCCCCTTCCTATTCCCGGCGTCCATGGTCGATCTGGCCCTGGACTTCGTCACGGGGTTGCCCGCTTCTGAGGGGAACACGGTCGTTCTGACTATCGTGACAGATTCAGCAAGTTCGCCCACTTTGTGCCGATTGCCAAGCTTCCCTCTGCCTCGAGACGTCCGAGATCCTGGTTAGGGAGGTTTTCAGGGTCCACGGTTTGCCCAGTGATATCGTTTCCGACCGTGGCCCTCAGTTTACCTCTGCTGTCTGGAAGTCCTTCTGTTCGGCCATTGGAGCTACAGTCAGTCCTCACATCTGGTTTTCATCCCCAATCCAATGGTCAGGCGGAGAGAGCCAACCAGAAGATGGAATCCACGCTACGCTGTCTGGTCTCTTCCAACCCCACCTCCTGGGCCTCTCAGTTGCCTTGGGTTGAGTATGCCCACAATACTCTCCCCTACATCTGCCACTGGGATGTCTCCCTTCCAGTGCCTGTATGGCTACCAACCTCCCCTGTTCCCTTCTCAGGAGAAGGAGCTCTCAGTGCCTTCTGTTCAGGCCCACATTCGCCGTTGCCACCGGACCTGGCATCGGGCCAGAAAGGCACTCCTTAGAGGTTCGGACCGGTATCAGCTCCAGGCGACTCGTCGCCGGATCCCCGCTCCCACCTATACCATCGGAGATAGGGTTTGGTTGGCCACACGGGATCTTCCGTTACGGACTGAGTCTAGGAAGTTGTTACCGGAGTTCATTGGTCCGTTTGTGGTGGAGAAGGTGATCAATCCAGTGGCAGTTCGACTCAAACTACCGAGGACGCTCAGAGTCCATCCCACCTTTCATGTCTCCTGCCTCAAGCCTGTCCTCCTCAGTCCTCTGTTGCCTCCTCCGCCTCCTCCTCCTCCTCCTCGTATGATCGGAGGTGGTCCCGCCTACACGGTGCGGCGCATCATGGATTCCCGACGGCGGGGCCGGGGTTTCCAGTATCTCGTGGACTGGGAGGGTATGGTCCTGAGGAGAGAAGTTGGATTCCGCGGCGACAGGTCCTAGATCCGGATCTCATCAGGGACTTCTACCGCCTCCATCCTGGCGCTCCGGGAGTCCGCCCGGTGGCGTTCGCGGAGGGGGTACTGTAACGATCCCGGCGGTCTGAGTCGGGTCCTGTCTGGTGACGAGTGTTTCTGGTCGTAGCTCCTGTTTCCCGAGGGTTCGGGAACGCTCCCGGGGAGCGACGCTTGTTCCGCACCTGCTTCCCATCAGCAATCGGCACACCTGGGCCTAATCATCACCCTTCTTAGGGTCTGGCCCAACATCCAGTTCCTGCCGGATCGTTAGCCATGAACAGTATGTTTTGCCGGCGTATCAGCCTCAGTACTAGAGTTAGTTTTTGTTGTTTTGTTGCACCCTGTTGACCTGCCTGGTACTTACCTCCGTTTTTGTTCTCCCCACAGTCACTCGTCCGGAACCTCTACCCAACCTCTGCCTGATGGTCGGCGCTGCCGAGCCATCATCGGATCAACCACTGGACCCTCTACAACTCCTCCACGCCGCCGCTCTGTTCCCTGGATTATTTCCCTTCACCCTTGGTTCAGTAAATAAACACTCACCTTTTGACACCACTTACCTTGTCCTGGTCTGCTTCTGGGTTCTGGCTTAGTAAACCGTGACAGGTATGTCCCCTTTCCAATGTGTTTATGGATACCAGCCTCCTCTATTTGCCAGCCAGGAGGAGGAGGTTACTTGCCCATCTGCACTTGCTTTTGCCCGTCGATGTCGCCGCACCTGGTCACAAGCCCGAGCCACACTCCTCAGGTCCGTTGCCAGCTACACTACCGGGGCCAACCGTCGGAGAATTCCTGCTCCCACCTACCATGTTGGTCAAAGGGTGTGGTTGTCATCGAAGAACCTGCCACTCAGGGTGGAGTCGCAGAAGCTGGCACCTCGGTTCATTGGCCCATTCCTATCATAAGAGTGATTAGCCCAACTGCTGTCCGGCTCCAACTGCCTAATTCCTGAGGGTGCACCCCACTTTCCATGTGTCCAAGATTAAGCCCATCCATGAGAGTCCGCTGGTCCCTGCTGCGCCTGGTCCTCCTCCTCCACGGCTCAAAGCCGATGGTGGTCTGGTTTACACCGTCCGCCGCCTGCTTCGGGTCAGACGGAGGGGTAGGGGTCTCCAGTACCTCATTGACTGGGAGGGCTATGGACCTGAGGAAAGGACCTGGGTGCCAGCTAGTCGGATTGTGGATAGGACTCTCATCACCGCTTTCCACCAACGGCATCCTGATCAACCTGCAATCCGTGAGGGGCCGCCCCAGAGGGGTCCCTAACCGTCCGGCCCGCTCGGCTTCCTGTCCTGTGCCTGACCCTGTCTCGGGACCTGTCCCATCTCCCGACCACGGCCCTCCGGCTTCCTCCGAGGATGAGGACGTTCCACTCGGACCGTTCGGAGGAGTTCTAGCCCTCCTCCGGCTCCCCTCCTCCCGCCCGGCGTGGTGTTGCTCTTGGGACTTCCCTGGGGCCGTCCCTTGGGGGGTTCTGTCATGAGCCCTCTCACTCCACCGGGTTACCACCTTAATTGGTTTCCACTATCTTCCACTCTGCTCCTCCCTCTCTCTACTCAGCCTAACTAGCTCCACCTGTCCCTGCTCTGCTCGGCTCTAATTACTCTGCCAGCTGCGCTGCATTACCCACTAACCTCTCCCAGTATTTAAGGCCCTGTCTTTCAGCTCTCCGGTGTCAGATCGTCTGCAAAGCTCACACCGGAACCTGTTTGCTCGCGCTTCTGGCTCTCCCTGGTTTTGTGACCCCCGGACCTGCCTGTTTATTGGATACTCTTCTGCCTTAGGAGATCCAGACCTGCTTCTGCCATTTCGACTCTTGACTACTCTTCAATCCCGGTAACTCGACCAGCCTTCTGCCTTGCTACTACGTATTTTGGATTCCCTTTAACTGTACTGCTGCCTGGTTTCATTCCGCCTGTTGTGTCTGTCTCCCCCCAGGACTTCTGGACCACCCACCACCGGCTTCATAGGACGCATCGCTGCCACTGGGGGGGGCACAGACCCAGCGCATTGGACGGGATCCCTGTTACCCCTGGAGCCTTCATTCACTCCCTACTTCCCTTTTCCCTTAAGTTTAATAAACTTTCTGGTGTGACGCAATTGTGGTCCTCTGGTCGTCTGTCTGAATCGTGACACCCTACATCTTATCATTAATCCCTTCCAAAGTTACCATTAAAGTAGTTGACTTAATTGCTGTATCAACCCTAATTACTTCTAGTGCAAAAGTTCCCATTATCCTCGATGTATTATATCCTGTTGGAGTGACTACTGTAATCTACTCCTGAACTCCCTCGGTGACTGCGGAAGCTTCAACAAATTTCAAATCTTCCATTATAGGCATCACTTTACGAATTACATAGCCTTTTAACCCATAATTCTTAACTGGAACAACTTCTAATGCTTGCCCTAAATAAGTACACATATATTCTCCCTGACCTTTCTCTGTAACATTACGCCAAATAAGTGAACAGTCACTCCTAACCTCTTCCACTTCATATCGTTGTACAAACTATCCCTCCTGTGACTAGGTGCAACAGCTTCTACTCCTGGTCCTGATAACAATACTTATTCTCCATAATTATCTCTCCCTATGGGAGGAACGTCCCCATCCTAACCCTAATAACTATTCTTTCCCCTAAAATTGGTGCTGTATTGGTTCCCTTATAATCAAATGCGATATATTTATGGCTTTAATAACTATCAATGTTGAAAGAGTTAAATTGCTTCTCCCTGTTGTTCTAATAAACTGAAGTGTTAATGTCCTTAGTTACTCCTAGTTTTCCCCAGTTTTCCCCTAACTCTTTGAACTCTTTACTTGTACTTCCATCTATCACCACTAGTGTCACTTTTTCCCCAAATCTCAGTCCTTTCTCTAAATCCCTGACTTTCAAACCTTTGATTATAAAAATACACCTATAATTACCTTGATCTCCCTACTCTACAGTGTCATTCACCATTGTTCTCTCTCTCTCTTACTACTAACTTTAAAACTTAGCTTACTGTCTCAGAGTTCCTTCAACCCTAATCTACTCCTAACTTATTTTAATCTAATCTTTTCTCTCATAACATTTAAAACCTTTTCCCCTGATTTTCACAAAATCCCTTACCACCAAATGTTTAGACTATGTGATTGGGAAAGTTCCCCACCTGCTTCTGACTCATTACACACAGACTTGGCAAACGACTAAACACCTTTTAGCCTAGCCTGAAATCTCTTAGTGTAAGAATGTAACCCAGAATAAACAGTCACCCCTTTTAACTTTTCAGACAGACTGTCTGACAGTCGTCTAGTGTACATCTTATTGTACAATTCAATTCTCTTCCCAACACTGCAATAACAGTATCTTCTAATATTAGTACCTTAAGAGTAATTAACCGTTTTACTACCTCAAATCCCTATCCTAATTAGTTATCAATTAGTGAAATGTTTAACCTCTTTAGGCTGAACCCAGATAAGTTTTCCCCTATTCACTATCACTTCTAATGGTCGGTTGTTTTTACTTCAATTGTTAGCTATTTTCTCTTCTTCTCTAATCGATGCTCTCAGCTGATACCCCCCTTCGTCTCTTCTAGGCACTAACAGGTGATCTTCACTTGCTACTTCATCTTCCTCTGTTGTTTTCTCCCGACTAATTTTCATCACAGGTAAAGTACCAATCTGTCCACAATTATAACAGTCTTCTGAAAGTTGCTGGAAGTGTAGCTGAACTCTTCCTCCTCCTAAGTCTTCTCATCCTCTTCCTCTCATTCTGTGTCTGTCCAGAAACTGAATGTGGATATGGAACATCTGGTACCCCCCCTTGGCTGGTACAATTGCATTTGATATTGTTCAGTTGAAGCTGTAACCGTGATTGTTGATTTGGTTAATTCTGATTCTTCATAACCAAAACTTATTTTCTCCTTCTCCAACTCTTGGGATTATTTTCTCAGCAGGTTTTCTTGGTCCTGTTCCTTCTCGTCGTTGACATATCAGTATTCTTCAACCTTAGTTCTAAGTTCTGTCCTCGAAATATCATCTTCCATCATCTTCTTACTTTTCTTCTGTGCCAGTCCTTGTAGGACAAACTCCTCTTGAAAATAAAGCACCTTTAATCTCCAAATCTTCATCGCTTTCTTCATCTTCAACTTCCATCAGAGATGAAATCTCGCGTATCCTTCTTCGTTTCTCTCTTGCCAACTTCCTTCTGATCACAGAGTCATATCCACCCATGACCTCTCTCAATCACTCTCATCTTCATCATCCTCATCTTCTTTAAGTTCCCAGACATCTCGGTTTTTCTTCCTTCTGGAGTTTTGGATTCATCTTTATCGTCGTTTCTGCTTGTATTCGTCTTCATCTCTGATGCCATAATCACCCTGCTGGATGATCACTGAAAGCTGAGGATAAACACCCCTAAGCTGTACTTTTTCTTCTCGTAAGGTGGGTGTCTTTTTGCTGAATCCATATGTGAGAAAGGTGTACTAACTTCTGCCATTAGTTTTCCTAACCCTACTTTCTAACACTACTTTAGTTAAAGAACTACTATTTTTCCCCTATATCAATCGGTGTAATCACCTTCCTCTAGCCTTGCTGTCCTTTCTCCCCCTTGTAACAACTCTTTCATATTCCTTTATTATGAATTAGCTTATTTTAGACTGTAGAGCCTAAGGCTTCCCCCCTTAAATTATTAATATAAACCTAACAAATCCATTAACAATTCTGAATAATTAAACCCAATTTTTATTCCTATGTCACCAATATCAATTAGTGTTGACTATATTACCACAACCCATCAAATGCAAGTAAATGAAGTTAGTCAACTTCAAAGCAATCCCCCAAAAACAAAGCCTCTAACCCCTTGCTCTATAATTACCATAAACCCTTGGTCTATAAGCACCTAATTATCTTAAATTTACCGAACAATGTCAGTCCTGGATTCCCAACACATCTGTAATTAACCCAAGTGTTGCCCATAGCCTCCAAAATGCAACTTTTAATGAAATAGCATTTGCCAAGCCTATGTAAAATCGTCACAACATCACATATTTTGTAACAGTCTCAAAACCTTATTTTTTGACTTGATCCTCTGCCGCGTCACGTGATCACTCCCTGTATCTCCTCGCTCCCCCTCTCTCCTGTCTCTCATGACAAGGGACAAAGACACAGAAACAGCTTTTAGTAGTTCATGCCATCACTGAGTATTTCCAACCATTCAATATTCATTCGTTCTACATTATTCACTCTAAGACTAAACTCAGAACTAAATAGATCGCTCAAAAACATTATTTTATTTTAATCCGTTATTTAATTTAATTCACTTTATTATAATCCATTACCATATATCTAATTTATAAATTCAATAGGTCACAAAACAAGTTTCATCTTTAACCAACCACCGTTTAAACTAGAATATTCCTGTTAAAATTTCTCCTCTGTCGGTCTATTTCACCCCTGCAGGGTAACGCCAAATGGGACCTATGACCTGTACCCACCATATTGTTTTGTAGGCTTAGCCCAACCTCATGTCGTAGTTTTTAGCCCCGTAAAATCAACACGTGTCCTAATCTCATGTCATAAACTCCCCCTTTCTGTAGGGTAGTATCGCAAAATTAAACGCATGCGCACAACCATTCAAAAATCCCTTTTCACCGTGGAAGGAAGATTTTCTATTCTGTCTCCCCAACCAGACAGAATAACACTCCAGCTGTAACTCCCGTTTCCCCCTTATAGTCAAACAACATTTAACAGCGCTCACAAAACATATAACCTGACTTAAAACACAGAGACAAATTTAAGAGACTTTAATCCATCGCAATGGAATCTCTAAGGATACGTTAGCATGTAGCACACAACACAATTAGCATTAGCATTTAGCCTTTAGCCACGATGTACCATGTAGCATGAAACCCACTCCCATTTAGCCTTGACATTAGCCTTAGCCTCTAGCTAACTGCGGCCTACTACGCAAATAAATATCCTGCACCGTGGCCAAATCATTGTCCATTCTTATCAATATCTCCGCCTAACTTTATGCTGCCGTAAGTTCTGGATAATCATAGAGAGGTTACCCCATGCATTATAGTTCGTCAACCATACGATGAGTATATAACATGCATATAATCCGTCCAGCTTATAATTCCCAGAATTAACCTTACACCACCGAACGCGTTGCAAGGATTTTATGGCCCATTCATAAAGAATCGCCTCGCATCGAGGTCTTTACCAGATTCACGGTGCCCTAAATATGCACATATCTGAATTTACCAACCATTGTCACCCGTTACCAATGGAATATACACTTTCAATACTTAAATCCTACCGTTTAATGCTCTACATTCCAATTATCTGCCGTTTCAATGGAAAAACATTTTAGCAAACTCTAGTCAACAGCAACAACGCCACCCGAGGCAAGGTCGAAATGGTATATCTCTCCAGTGTACACAAGTCGTATCCAATCCAACAAACTCCGAAGCGGTAAGAAAAACTCACCCTTTCGGCCATGCATCAGAGCAGGTTGGCCTGGCGATTGACTGAAACACAGAAGAGACGCAAACCCAGCCCCACGTTGGGCGCCATTATGTCGTATCTGATGAATGGTGGCCATTACTGCTGTCAACAAAGAGTCCGTTATGCTGCATCGTGTGAGAGGCTTTTATTAAAATCACGAGGTTTACAGCATAAATACAGACCCGCGGTGTCCGGAGAACGGCTCCTCCAATTGCTATGGCCGTTCTGACGTCTCATCGTTTAACCCCTATTTATAAACAATGCAAGAAGAGGGGTGGCTCCCTCTTCTGGCCAATCACCAGTTTACAACACACTTCCTGTCTATTATATGTGAACATTGCCTTTTGATACTAACATAACCAACATTCCATTTCTTCATGAAAAACATTTAACAAAGGCATAATCTTCAGATACGATACTTACTTTCAAATTACTTGTGTATGAATGTGACATTTTAAGTAGACCTAACATGACTAGTGAAACTGTTGAAGAGAGAGTTTGCTTGAGTCCTCTTTTTGTGAGAAAATGCTTCATCCTGACACCTGAGATGTCATGTTACAATTGTAGTGAGCCAGCCTAATGGCTAATGCATTCTATTGATGACAGAAAAAAAACCTCTCTGTGTTAATCACCAACATATGTTGTAATCAATTATCTCAATAAATATGTACCAAAAGAGTAGGTTGTGTAAAAAAACAAGTATGCCTACCTAATTTGTAGCTGATTCATTTCTAATAAGAATAATATGTTCTTAATTGAATGGACATCCATTTCAAATGGTTGAATTGATAGACCTCTTTAAATTGAGGTGCACTCAGGGGCACTCAAAGAGAAGACTGGCGTTTTTACCTCCTTGGTTTTTAGAATAGTTGAAACTGTACAAGTTAGGTCCTGCATGGATATAGAGTCATTTTCTACCCAAAACACAGTGTTTTTAATGATATGATGGAAGTGATTAGTGTGGTTTGTGAGAACCATGCCCAATATGGAGTAGAGCTACATGAGGGGTTGAATAAGGCTCAATAGTAAGGTACAGAAAGAGTCTGAAGTTTGCTTTTTAAAGTCTGTGTTGTGCTTTTTCTTCTCCAATGGCAACGCCTTGCATCACAATGATGATGTCATAAAGGATATTGTTCACGAAATGATAAGAACAGCCAAAATCGATTCATTTGATCTTGGTCGGCTTTCAGTAGCCAACTTTTTTACTAGTAATTCAGATAGGCCTATTGCGTAAACATATCTGGATCAGGATTCTCACTTGCTTAATTGTAAGTAGCTGGGAAGAAAACGTGTGCACATTGTAAAGAGATGCATTATTATTTGGTTAGCAACACCCACTTACTACAATGTTATGTATTTTCCAGAGTTATTGTTAGCTAAGAGGAAGACATGGAGGGTTCAACGCTGACACAGAGGAGGGGTGAGTGTCGGTTGGAGGAAAGGGCGATCCAGACAGATTACGTGATGGAGCTGGGAGCCAGGTTGGCTCTGGTTTTGCAGATCCAGAAGGATCAGGAGAAGAAGATGAAGAGGATTTGGTTCAAGACGAGGAAAATGCCAAGACTGATTGAGGAGGTAACAAGACCAACTTTGACAAAGTCGACTAGAGTTCTATTTAACAATATTAATTAAAGCAAATATAAGTTATTGTAAGGGCAAAATGTTCCATATCACATGGAATGTAAGCTAACAATGTTTTGTCCTTATTTCTTTTTGTATTAGGCTACACCATGGCAATGCTTATAACTGTTCTTGTCTAAATGTGTTGTATCATGTCTGTCTGATTCAGTGTATTTATGTCCTCAGTTCTTATGGTTGTCTTGTCATAAAAAATAAACAACCGTTCTATCATAGACGCTCATATCAGGATTATGTGGTTGTCTCACCTAGCTACCTTAAGTTGAATGCACTAACTAACTATAAGTCGTTCTGGATAAAAGCGTCTGATAAATTGCTAAAATGTCAAATGTTATGCTGGCCAGGGTTGGGACAGACTGGTGCAGAGCATCTGAGAGGACACTAGATATATATATATATATATATGTGATGTATAAGTAAATAGTGCTGACTCATACAGTATGTATGTATGTATGTACTGAATGTGATCACTTTCATCATGTCTGTTTCTTTTCTCACGCAGCATGTGAGAGATGTGAGCAACTGTCCTCTCACTGAGTTTATGGCTCCCTGTATTGACTCCCTCCCACCACTGGCTTTCACCAATCAGAGGCCTATACCAACCATGTTGCATCCCCCCTCTCCATTGGCCATACGCGCTCAGGAAGCACAGTGGTTCATTGTATTTTCATACTTTGTCCCTGAAACCTGCCAGTCTGCTGAATGCCCAGTTGCCACAGAGGCCACTGCAGATGTATCTACAGGTAAACGAGAGGACCTATGGACAGATACACATCTTTCCGCAATGCTGCATCGATACCTGCCACACTTCTTTGACGAAGACTCCATGCAGCCACATCAGGCAGTAGAGGGCACCACTGAGGTCTCAGTTGCTCCAGTGGCAATATCTATTGTCAAGGATGGGGACAGATTATATCCTTACTCCCTCCCACCCCTGGCTCAGCGGTTCATTGGCAATTCATTCAATTTCCTCGAAACCTCCCAGCCTGCTGTTTCAGCCTCAGAGTGCCCAGTTGCCACAGAGGCCACTGCTACCACAGCCACTGTCAAGGGAGAGAATCGATGGGCAGCTAGAAGTCTTCCTTCAGTGCTGCCTCCATGCCTGCCAACAGTCTTTGACGATGACTTCATGCCACCAGAGCAGACAGTAGAGGATACCTATGAGGTCTCAGTTGCTACAGAGACCACTGCAGGCACAGCTACTGTTGATTTTGGAGTGTACATATCAGCAGCTAAATGCCCTGTCCCAATGCTGCCTCCAAGTCTGCCACTTGTCTTTGAAGTTGACTATAAACTGCCAAGGGAGGCAGTAGAGGGTACCACCAGGTGTCCAGTTATCAGTGAAACAAACAATGATGTGTCCACTCACCTCTGTCAGTAGGTGCTGAAAGAGCAAAAGAAAGCCATGAAGGCTGAGAAAAAGAGGGACAATTTAGAACAGA